>NW_027526264.1:498423-558689 GCF_048455015.1 Haemaphysalis longicornis | reverse complement strand
TACCTGCGACTGAATCTATCAAACGTACTTAAAAGCCCACCATCGAATACGAATATTTCCATCTCTGAATCGCGCTTGACATAAGCCAAACGTCTTGGAACATTAAGGTATCAAGAGGCCACCAAAAATTTTGGTTGAAATTGTGCGAGAATGACATGTCGAAAGGAGGTGCTGGTCTTATAAATATAGGCCGTGGCTTCTCGGAAGCCTGTTTTTGAATTGTGCAAAAAAGGGTACCGCAAACAATTTCGCCCTCATTTTCAGTAGAAAAAGCACACATGCAAAGGGCACTCCGGGAGGCTGATTTTGAAGTGACCGAGTTGCGCGTCAGATGACCGTTGCGCGTCAGATTTCCATTTTCTTGTATATTCTTTTTATATCACGACGACACCGAGAAACCAGTTGGCACTGTCGTTATTTCTGATTTATTTTCGTCTAGTTTACGTCCGCACCGCACGCTTTCTCCTTCTGCTACCACTGGTGTGGTACTGTTTTTCCGGTTCTAAGCGGTGGCCTTTGCGTGGCGGTGGCCTTTGCGGGTGGCCACGTGGATGGCGAACACGTGCTGTATGTTTGTATATCGTTTATTTAAAGCATTCTTTGCTACCTCTACACGCGTGATCCCACCATGAGCTTTATGCCTACGTATCCCATACCGCGCAGGAAGTGCCATGCACTTTCGCGTCCAACAGTGCTGTTTTTTATTCTAGAACTGCCTCAACGGCGATTTTATATTTCACTGCAATTTTAACACTGCTGGTGTGCGTTGTGGCGAATATTTTCATACCTGCCGAGAAAGCTTCGCGCAAGAAAACCATTTAGAGTATTGGTAGGTCGGGATGGGATCCCAAGGTTTAAGAACGCTACTGCTTAGAAATAAAATACGGTACTTGAGCATGCAGATACACTAGTAATGTGATTTCTTTGTCTACTCTAACATCAGTGCAGTTGGAAGGCACGTCTGTTCCGCTGATTAACATTTCACTCATTCATACGGTCTGTGCTACGATTCCCGGGTTCTATTGCACGTGAATTGAATATGGTGGTTTCAACATTTAAATTTAGGGCCGACTGATCCTCGATGCCTTCACTAAAAACCATTTTTCAAGACGTTGATATAGCAGGTGAGGGTGCAGCTCGTCTATGTTAGGACCGCCCATAAGACTGAATGAAGTTCGGTTGGTGGTAGTGAGGTGGATTGGCTCCTGGGGTGCAAGGCTTATATTTTTGTTTTCGTAAAAAGGTTTAACTATTTTTATGTCGGAATATTTTTTAAACCAGTCCAAATAATAATTGCATTTTGCCATGGTGCGGGACATCCAGAAAATATGTTTAGATTGTGTTCCCATTTGAATTGAATTTATTTGAATTTAGATTGTGTCAATGACTTTCCCTCTGTGTTGCTGCACTCGGAAGCCCTAATGTATTCCTGTGACACGGCATTATAGTTTGTTGGAGACACTCTAAATTAGATCGAATCTGAAATCCGTGGAGAGCTTCAGAAAGTTTATTTATGGCTTATACGAAACCCCCTAATGTTTAGTGCGGAGAAAACTAAATATATGGTTTTACGCATCAGGAAGGTGCAGCCCCAGTTTTGTAGATTTAATTTACCGTTAGACTCTACGCTGTTACAGAGAGTAACCCCGTTAAAATATTTCGGTGCCATGTTTGACCCAGAAATGATCTGGAAATCTCATATAGATAAGACATGTTCGAAGGTGGCGTATGGCTGCCACACTTTCCTAAATATCCCGTGAATGTTTTAACGCAGCCACCTTGGGTGCCCTATATTTTTCATTTGCGCATAGCCATCTAAGCTGCTGCATAAATTCGTGCAGCAGCACAAAAGAAACATATTTGAAACATCTCAGTCTCTTTACAAAAGAGGGCAATAAGAAATATTGCATTTTCCAACCTAACTGATACCAGTGAATAATTGATTGTAGGGTTTAACGCACCGACGCAACGCAGCCGATGAGGTACGCCGTAGTGGATGGCTACGGATTAGTTTTGACCACCTGGGGATCTTTACCTTGCACCGAAATCTCGCACGCACGGGCATTTCGCCTCCAGCAGAAAAGCGGTCACCGCGGCCGGGAATCGAACCCGCGACCTTGGGCTCAGCAGCGCAACGCCTAGCCACAGAGCCACCGCGGCGGGTGGTAACTCATACCAGTAAACCGCTGTTCAAACACATGCGAGTAGTGTCGCTGCACTCTGTTCACGTAATAAGCGTTGCGGATATAATAAACAGAATAGTAAAACATGACGACCCTCTACCACCAAGCATTTTAGGTTACCGGTGCTCAGTACAAGAGCTGCGACGAATAGTTGCTTTAATTTACCGGTTGCTAAAAATGTATACGTTCAACGACTAATAGAATTTTATGGTGTTCATATTTGGAATCTATACCGGCAGATGTGATAGTCGCACACTACTTTTCTGGGACCATGAAGCGTTGTGTGATAGAGGGTAGTGCTGTAGTTCATTTATTAATATGTGCGCTTTTCTTTGCTCAGAAAATGCCTTGTGTATTCCAGTATATGTATTTGTACCTGTACCGCTTGCCACTGTGATACCGTTTGCTGAGTTATGCGGTATGTCTAACTACTGGTCCCGACACTGGCCATCCAGGCTATGGGAACAAAAATGCTTTTTCAAAGATTTATTTGTATCGCATGTTGAAAGTGACTATAAAAAAGTGAACCCGGTTTCGCAACCAGGTTTCACCTGGGCTACTTTGACTGCTGTGTGGTGACCCTGCTGCACAAACCCACTCCTTGTGAGCTTCCAACAATTTATTCGCCTTCAACTGCTGCCCAATAGCAACGATTCATCTGTCCCCGATGTCTGCTTCGCCTGTACTCAAAACGTTTTAAAATCACAGGTGACACCTTCGTCCCCCCAAGACAGCAGGTGGTCGCAACCACACCTAATTTGAAACACTAGATACCTCCACTGATCACCCGCCAAACGGTTTGCCAATCACTCACCTTTGTTGGAGCGCACAGTTTTAGGATGAACTCGCACTCGACGCAGTGGAACCAGAGCACCAGCCCACCGGCGCCAATCATGGTTTCGCGCAATCTAAAAGAAGCGCGCAGCAGGGTTGGGTGGCACGACACATGCAGCGTCTCGTTTCACACGCTACCATCACCGAGACTTTTCAGCAGTTTGGGGTAAGGAAAATTTTGGAACTTCTGTCGGTTTCGCTTAAAGAAGCCTCAAAACAAGGAAATGCAGCGCACATAGGTGAGGCCGATCGTGGCGAGGCAAACCACGTTTTGCATCGGGAGTGGTGCGGCGGCATGCAAACATACCCTCTTAATCAGCGTAGTCGTGCATGTGACACAGGCGGGCGACGCAGCGGCCAGCGTATAAACTATATATTTCCGTAGCAAGATACCCCTTCGCACATCAACGCAAACTTCAACAGTGGTGATAATTTTGTGTTTATTGCGCTTAATTGGCGGGTCCGCTGCTGCAAGCGCCGCAGTGTGTAAAAAAGAGAAGAAGACCCTGTGTGCAGGGGTGCATCCTTTACAGCCCACTTGCTTCATTGTACTGGCGTCATTTCCGTGACGGATATGACGTCAGTGAAATCGCGGTTAAAGTTCGAGTCAAACCCTGCCGTAACCGGTATGTAGTAAGTGAAGCGATCCTGGCCAATCCCCCAAGTGGGTATGCGCCACAAACTGCGCAGGAGGCCGCCTGGTTCTTGCTGCGGCAGGAAACTAAACATCCCCCTCGCGACGGGCACGATCAAATGCAGACCATTTCCGGGGGCGCACGACGTTAAGTAGTTTGCGTTACGTTAATGTTGCACTTGTTGCTGTTGGTTGTTATATTGTAATTAAATGAGGAGACGTAATTACGTGGTCACATGACATCGTTTATTAGCAGGTGGGTATGATTATTGTGGCGCAGTGGGAAGAGCACCATGTACCTCGCGTTCCGCCCACAGGTAGTGAATGCGTTGTATCAGCAGCGTCTTGACGTAGTTTGAATGAGTCAAGGATATAAGGCGCGTTCGAAGCCCTCCATTCTGTGTCGGCTTTGTGGCGCAGTGTGTAGAGCACCATGTACCTTGCGTTTCGCCCGCAGGGTCGTGGGATCGAAACCAGGCGCCGGTATTATTTTTTTTATATAGTGTAGGGGGAGGCGTGCGGACTACGATGGACAACTAGAACAGGTGACATCATGAGTTAAAGAAATGCTCTGCATTTAAAATCAAAATTTTGCAGGCCCCGAACTCCTTAAATGAGCACCCCAAAAAGGAGACTTGGATGGTTTTAGACTTTACCATCAGAAGAACCGGACAATCCAGGCGCTTTAACATAAGCCTGTAAGTCGCAAAATCGACTGAATAGAAAATTGAAAAAAGGCAGTTGAAAAGAGATTGGTGGTACCTTGCGGGAGATCTTTTTCAGTCCTTAAATTACAAATATTCAGAATCCACATATCTATCTGGTAAACTGGTTCATCTCGCAGTGACATATTTGCTCCGAATAAAGGAAGGGCCAAACTAAAAACAGATTGGGGTTTAATGACCATTGTTTCAGGTGGGCGTAAATTAGAAAACTCAGACAATGCCGGTAACAAACGAAACATACCATGCACACTCGTGTTAATACAGTAGCAATCGCCGTAGCATAAACATCGTGGTGGCCTGTGAGAGCACATCAAGGGCGTAGACAAAAGGATTGTAATGCAGCAATAAAGCGCGGTGACAGGGGTATCGGCATGTGGCAATAGCAAATTTCCGCGAATAATTTCGCAGTGTGTTTCGTTAACCAAATAACAGGACAACTGGGTAAATCCTGGCCTCTTTTACGGCACATAACAATAACTTAGGTTTTGTTATTTATTGTCATCGTTATAATAAAGAATCTTAGGTTTTTGAAGTTTACAAATATAAAACCCGAACTGCACATAGTATTCTGGCGCTCGCTTTGAACGAGGAAAAAGCAGCAGATGGTAGGATAATTCTATGCAATGGTATTTGCTCATGTTTCAGTGTAAGTGATCGTAGTATTAATTGGCGTCTGTTTATTTAACGCCCGATTTAATGCTTCCCCGCTCCACTTTTATTTTCTTTTGATATCTGCCTCGTTCTCCAGCTTTGTTTGTGCAGGAAATACCAATATGGTCTCTTCCTTGCATTTCTGCAAGTAATGGACTGTCTATAACAATTACAATGTAATAAAATCGTAATTCGTAGTACTTATAATTCCACTGTGTGAAGAAAATAAATTTTGTCAGCTTGGGGCATAAATTTTCTGGTGGGGCCGGGGAGGAACAGGGAACGGCTGAATGATGGTACAGATGTCGGAGTTCAAGGTTGTGCTGTAGTCCTTGCAAGCCTCTACAAAAAAAGGGGAAACGGGAGTGTCAATGCGTCGATGTTCGAAATAAGCAAGGGTTGATATTTTTTCCTGTTTCAACGTCAGTGCCGCAGCTACTATATATTGAATTTGGCACAGAGAGATCCCATCGTAAATACGTTCATTTTCGGATTATTCTGTTGCATTTATTTTTCATTTTCCATTCGTGAAATAACATTCTGATACACAGTTGAAAAAATCACTCGATGCTTGTTTGTTTACCATAGAATGCGAAATCTTCATTGAAAGACTCCGTACATTTGCGCAGGCAGTGTTACTGCATAATAATTTACGATAACAAATTCAAGGAAAATTTTGTTTCGTTGTAGAAACCGATGCCTTGCGTAGATGTTTTATCTTTAGGAGTACAAGAGGCATTTTGTAGCCTTCCCTTGTCGTATACCCAGACACCGAAATAAACCTTGTGAGGCACTCGAATAATGAATGTTGTGCAGAGTGGTATTTATACATAAAACATGTTTTCTGCAATTTTGCACCTTCTACCAGCTTATTTGCACCCCATATTTTAATACCCAAACAATAGAGTGTTGTGATGAGCACCCTAACCAGCAATAAATACCAATCCAAACCCTTTTTTGGCTATTGTTGCACCCTTTTAAACGGTTGCTTACACCCTGCATTTTGAAGCACCCTCATGTTAGTGTGCCGGAGCTATATTTGGGGGCTTAAAAGGTGAAAAAAAGATGCAAAATTTTGAATGCACCCTTTCATCTTAGTTTTGTGTTTAGTGTGCATCAAAAAATTATGATTCGGCGCGCTCCCTAGGGTAAAGAAAAAAATTTACTAAATCATCGTCGATAAGAACATAATTAGGAGCCTCATAGACCTTTTGTTCATCCGCAGCTATGCGTGATTAGTTTGCTCTAGTAGATTGAAAGATATATGTGAAAAAGGAAAGTTTTTAATGATGCTGATACGTTTCTCGTTCTGAGAGCGTTTCTGTGAAACAAAGGACCCCCAAGGATTTTTTTCATTTATTTCGACTTCCGCTTTTCTCGCGTTTTACTGCGCAGATAGATATTCCTGGCACCCAAGCGTGTCCCGTGCGTTTGTGCAGTTTGGCTCTCGACACAGCCCGTATTCCGGTGTCGTAGCCAGGGAATTCGTGCAGGTGCAGGAGCAGGTGGCGAATGTTTTTCGTCCTTTGTTGGGCATATTTTCGGTAAACGTGGTTTGTGAAAACAGCCGTCTTTAACAAACGAACCTGTCCTGTATACGCGGAAAGGCATACGAAGTTCACTCCCACTTCTACACAAAGCATTTAAGCACGTAGCAAGTTTATTTGTGTCAACTGACCGTACGAGAAGCTGAAATTAAATTCAGCGGAAACGCCGAGGTAACTCGTAATTCTGCTGTTGGTTCCTGTTGGCTTCTTGCGTTGTAATCTTATAATGGCGCCCTCGTGCAACACGACCAGGACTTAATCTTGCAAGTTATGAAGGATGACAAAGGCGAATGTCTACCTTTAAATGGTCAGCGCCAGTGAGATGAAACCATGCCCACCCCATTCAAGGCGAAAAGGACTTCAGACTTCCAGCCTCCAGCGTACCTGCAAGACCGCTGTTGGCTGATACCTGTTGTTGCGGCTTCAGTAATGTTTTTGACCGCCATTATCAGTTCGAGCAAAGGATATCTATTTGTACTTTACATGGACCACTATGTCGTCGACCATGCAACTGCGTCGTGCGTCGAAAGCACTTTCCTCGTCACCTCAGCCCTCGTAGGTACGTGCTGCTTTGCTTGTTTTTTTGATAACAGGGCGTAAAGCTACTTCAGTCCAAAAAACGATTCTTCACTTTCACTAATGCGAAAAATAGTGCAACTATTCATGGTTTAAATCACGTATTACGGTACAGACTGGCGCTGATCATTTGCGTGTTCTGATTATGTCCCCGCGGCGTTGGACGCCCAGCTTTCGTTTTGCTCTCTTTCTATTTTGCAGCCCTCCTCGCCGTTGTGCCTCTGTAAGTTTCCCTACCCTTGTTCGCTTTCCCTAGCGGCTCCCTCCGTTTGGACGCGACATCTGTCATTACACATGACAAGCTGTGCGCGCAGTCACACGACTAGGGTTCACGTGCAAATTCTGGATACCGGTGCCGGGGCACAATGAGCGGCGCGGGTAATCACACACCCCCATTTACCTTATAATCGCTTATTACCACGATAACGTTATTATTCTCATTTTTCGATGTCCCCTTGGCTGCTAGTCATCCACTATCAGCCGTGCTTTTGATGCGGCTGCGCAAATACGTCATCGCTGCGATTCGGAAGGTGGGATTACGGGCCCTATTCCCGACCACATAAATTTACATTGAATTCGCCATGTTTTTTGCGTAAGCAACACGTGATCAATCAGCGACGTAATCCACGTATAGCTATGACGACATGCATTGTAACTTTACGCTAGGCTTATAAAGATCCCAACCGAGCTAAGAAATATTGCCCAAAATGATATGATATAATTGTCATAAAGTATCACATTGGACAGAAGCTTCGGTTTGCAAGAAAAACACATTTCTTCAGGTTAAAATTGGCGTAAACGCCATAAGACGATCAAGTCGCGTTGATCGAAAAGCAAGTGAAAAACATGTTTTGAGCTAAAGAACATCATACAATGTTCTTTACCTATATATTTATTTCTTTTAATCGCTTCTAGTAACATTGCTGCGGTCTATGCGTCAATGCAAGTTTTGTTGCGTTATTACCTTTCCTGCCGTCACCACCGCCATGCAATCGTCTGATGGCATGACACAAGTTTATTTTGTGGTCACACAAAACGATGGCCGTTACCATCGGTTGTATGACCCGGTAAAGAAGGGCAAACGCTACGCCTGATATCGGGAGAGCGGTAATAAAAGAGTAATTAAAAAAAACTGCCAGTTTTTTTGTTATTTTCCTCCTAAATCATGTCGTGTGACCCACTGGCTTACTAGGGGAAGTGTGGACAAATGTCATCGTTGGGCTCTTTGTAATGGAGAGTTTCATACTGCCCTCGTATGTTACTGTTACGCCAAACAATTATATGCTCTTTTATTGGCAATTAAAAAAACATAATTCGGCACGTTGTTTTGATACGCCGTCATCGTTGACTTGTAAACAGTCAAACCTAGTATTTCTTTTGCTAGAAAACAGTTTTACATCGCGCGCCGTGCGGCAATGCTCCTGATGCAAATTCACGGAGATTTTACGGCGCCGAAGGTCGGTAACAATATTTTCCCTATCTCACAGTGACAGCAGCCGGCATTTTCAAGCTTTTACATACCATCACGTCACTTTTGCGGAGCTGCAGTTGCCGATGCGTCACGGAGTCGTTCCCGTCAACTATTTAAATTATGTCACACCTTCTCAGCCAATCACAGAGATGTAGTGACATACAAGCCGTATTGTCGTTAAAAACCAAAGACAGGCCTACATTTTCATGCCCTGTGCATTTCGTCTAATTTTTCACTGCCAGCCAAACATAATTCACTTTCAAGAAAGAGAATAAAGACAAACTTTAGAAGTTGTGCTAGTAAACGTCATGAAACGTCATAAGGACAACACCACACACAACCGCTTTGTCAACCACAAGCATGTGACCAAAATTTAAAGTTAATACAAAAAGTCCTTCGGCACATTCACAGTTCACTGCGAATTCGATACGTCGAGAATAGGGTCGAAAAACTTATATGCCAGAGCTAGCCAAAATCTGGAATATGGCGCAGCGACAACCAGGGTCCTATTCTCGACTGCATATATTCACACTAATTTGGCCATATTTTAACATGATAGTGCTTTATGCCGGGATACACTAAGATCTGACTTACGCCATAGCCGTCATGCAAATGACATCGCCAAACAAACGCGGCTGCGCCAGGATTTGAGCCTGGTGCTCCGTCGCCGCAACAAGACGTGCTGGCGCTCTACCGACTCGGCTACGAACTGAAGCGCAATTAGCAGCTTGAACGTACCATATATCTTATCTATAACCTCTTGTATTTCGATGGTGCTGCCGTCTACGAGAGGTGAAGCGAAATAGTGCAACACGATGCTAATGGGCGCCGACAGTTGGCGCCAGCTGGGCTCTTCACAACGCCACCGTCTGCCGTACACTCCACAGAGCAGGGACGCACTGGTCGCACACTTGCGAAAGCAACGCGCCATCTGCGTTTTCCTCGCCAAGCACACTCACAAGACAGCCCGGCAAATCATGCTCTTTCGCTGCAGTGGACCATAAGTTCACCAAACGATTCGCTAGCAACCCGTTTTGTTTCGTTCGCATGGTTTGGGAGCGCGTGTGGTTTTATTCGGGTTTCCGCAGTGCTCGTGCGCGTGCAATTCAGTGTCGAATTTTGATAAGTCTCACGTTCCATACGGACGAAATATAAATAGCAATGTGCAAGTTTATGTCGATGAACCTACACATTCATCTGATTCTGTGAAGGCACATCTCACTTTCATAATTTACCGACTCCTATGAAAGAGCGATCACCTATATTTTTTACGTAAGCACAACGTAAGCAACCAGTGACGTTATGCACATATAGCTATGACAATTGGCACTGAAATTTGACGCTTCAGTCACAGAGATCACAACCAAGCTATCAATATTACCTATATAAGGTATAAAGACACTTGGCATGTATTAACAAAAGTAGGACGGCAACTGAGGCTGGCACGAGAAACAAGTTTCTTCAAGTCAAAATTGGCCTCAACACCACATGAGAATCAGGTAACGCTGATCCAAAAGCCAGCGAAAGTGGGATGTTGATCTGAAAAATATCACGCAATCTTTTTTACCGTATCTATTTATTTCTTAAAATATCTTTTAGTGACGTAGTTGAGTTCTCTGCCACAATGGAATTTTTGTTGCGTTATCAACTTCACGGCCGTCACCGCTGCTACGCTACCGTTTGCGGCAATGTTAAAGGTAATGGCGTGATCACAGAATACGACAGCGGTCACCATCGGTTGTATGACGCGTAAAGGCAGCGAAACACTATGCCTGATAATATCGGAGCATGCCGATGCAACCACTTCACTCATTCGTCAACCTCGACCTCAATCAGCGGCGTAATGAACACAAAAGTCAGTTTTTTTTATATTTTTCTCTTCAATTTGATCATGTCACCCGCCGGCTTACTCTTAGGAGCGTGGGCAAATGCCATGCTTTGGGGTATATGCAATGGAAAGGCTTGTACAACCATATTATGTGACTGTTACGCGAAACAAATATTTGGTGTAATATCGGCAAACATGAAAACAAAATGCGGGATGGTATTTTTGTAAGCCATCATCGCTGACTTGACAACAGTCTAAACTATTATTTTTTACTCTGGGATGCAGTTTTAAACCGCGTGTCGTGTGAAACTGCGCCTGCTCCAAATTCACGGAGATTTTATGGTGCTGACGCTAGGTGAAATTTTTTGCTCTATGTGACCACAACAGTCCCGATTTGCAAGCGGTTGTGTAACGTGACGTCACGTTTACGAAGACCGAAGTTGCCAGTGTTTGGCGTAAGCGTTCCCGCGAAATGTTCATATTACGTAAGGCCTTCTCATCCAATCAGAGAGAGGGCATGGCCTACAAGCCTTAATACTGCTGAACAGAAATTACAGGCCTATATTGTAATTTACGCTGCATTTCGTCGATTTTTGCAATCCCGGACAAGAATTATAGGATATGGGGGTGGTGGCCTGAGACACCTGATTCCCTCGATGTGATGTATGACTTGGGTATACGCGATCATGCATGTGAGGTAGGGACTTGATCCTGTGAAGAAGTTTCAGGGGAGTGCGGGAAAAGAATATTTCCGCGAACAATGTATAGGCTTGCTTATTTATTGTTTGTTTTTACTGCCGGGCCACGCCCGGCTGTGTTATCTGCATTCCAAGCAAAGCGCGTCTTCCATTTTTTTATTTTTATGCCGCACGGGCTATCACATTCAGATAAGCAAACTGTTTCGCCCTAACGTTGCTAGCCCAGAATAATCGTCTTTGATCTACAATGTTCTGGATGTGAATCGACGGTTCCAGAAACACTCGCGCCGAAAGATACAAAGCCTGTAGAGCAGACGCCTCGGCATTCGATTCTGCGACGCTCACCGACGCAAGTCACTTTGTTGACCGCTGCTTCGCCGCCTCTGTATTCGTTTGAGTTGTTAGGGGAGCACAAGTTCGCTCCAAAAAACTTGTTTCTCCTTCAAGACAACTGCGTCGTCCTTGGCTTCGTGACATCTGGTGGAGGTGCGGGGAACTCATCCTTTGTGCTCTCTACGACATCTGGAAGCCGCCAAGTCAGCCCAACCAGAGAAAGCCGCCGGCTGCAAGGGTTCGGTCTCATGCCAGAAGGGCCCAAGAGAAGGAACGCTGCAACCAACACCATGGTGCAAGAAACAATGTCGCCAATTGTCCTGCAGTAGCCCCAGGAACCCCCATCGTTCCGGGGAGCCCCCGCTGAAGACCCCGAAGAATGGTTCGAGTAGCTGGAGCGCGTCCGCATCTTCAACAGGTGGGACGACGAAGAAACTTTCCGGCATGTCTTCTTTTCCTTAGAAGATGCTGCTCGAACTTGGTTCGAGAACTATGAGAGTTCTTTGACCGACTGGACTAAATTCAAAAGGGAGTTCCTTAAGACCTTCACTACCGTTGTGAGAAAAGAGCAAGCTGCGCTTTTGCTTGAAACTCGAACGCGGCACCCCAACGAAGGAGTCGTGATCTTCGTCGAGGAAATGAAGCGACTTTTTCGCCGTGCGGACCCCGAAATGACCGAAGGAAAGAAGCTCAGGTTTCTAATGCGAGGAGTGAAGCAAGAGCTTTTTGCTTGTCCAGTCCGTAACCCGCCGAAGATGGTGGCTGAATTCCCGTCTGAGGCGCCCGCGATGGAGAAGACGCTAGAAATTCGAACGAGGCAGTACGACCGCCCTGTCAACGCGCTGTTCTTGGAGACCATCGGTGCGGGAACTGGAATCTCCGATACATCGCGCGAGACTATTCGAGCAGTGGTCAAGGAGGAGCTTCAGAAGCTTTTTCCAACAACGCTGCAACCTCAAGTGGCTTCTCTGGCTGATGTCTTCCGTGAAGAGGTTCAACAGGCGCTGGGAACTTCTATGCCTTCAGAAGCACCCCGTCAGCCCCAAGCTATGACCTACTCCACAGCTCTTCGTCAACACCGCCCTGCTCCAACCCGTCTTCAAGAGGCCCAGCCATACCGCCGTCCAATGCCGCCTGCCCGATGCCCTGTAGACCAATACCAGACTCCAAGGAAGACCGACGTGTGGCGAACGCCCGATTATCGCCCGCTGTGCTACCATTGCGGAGAGGCCGACCACATCAACCGTCGCTGCCCTTACAAGAGGCTCGCTCTGCGAGGATTCTCTGTCGACGCACCACGCCCCCGACCCGGCCAGCGTCCTGCTGAGATCGACGAATACCTGTCCAACACGAACCGAGGACCTGCCCGCCTCAACCGTTCGCCGTCGCCCTATCGGTGCCAGTCGCCAAACCGCCATAACACAGCTGACTTCTCACGTGGAAGGTCCCCCAGCCCACGCGGGGGAAACTAAAAGCAGCAACTTCTGGAGGTGAAGTTTCAGAACGGCGAAAAAACGAAAACCCTCCAACGACGCATTGCCACACCGAACACTACCTGCAAGGCAATGACTCGATCTAACCCGGACGTGACTCCCGAACCCGACGACGACACGACGCGACGCGTACCCGAAACGACAGAGCCTGCCGCTGAGAAGATGACGAGAATGACGACGCATGGTGCCTGACCGTCAACACGCACAAGCCTAGATACAACGCCCCGACGCACCAGAAACTCGACGAAAGCGGCGTCCGACGTCCAGTTGTCCATCGACGGCTTTGACGTAGTCGCCTTCATCGACACGGGAGCCGACTACTCGGTAATGAGCGGCTCATTCGCGTCGAAGCTGAAGAAAGTTACGACAACATGGGACGGTCCGCATATACGCACAGCAGGAGGCCATCTCGTAACGCCAAGTGGAACGTGCACATCACGCGTCACCATAGGCAGCACCACGTACCCTGCCGAGTTCGTTATTTTGCCTAACTGCTCCCGCGACGTAATCCTCGGAATGGACTTTTTGACGGACAACGGCGCAATAATTCATCTGCAAACCAAGTCGATAACGTTTTCCTCCGAACACTCCACGACGCCGCAGCCGAACCCCGGTCACCGTGCTGCTGTCAGGATCGCTGACGATCACATCACCCTGCCACCCCGCGCAAGCTTCATAATCGCCGTCTACTGTGAGGATGCTGCTTCTGACATCGAGGCTATCGTAGAGAGTGATCGAAGGTTGCTTCTCGACCACGATGTCTCCGTCGCAAGAGGCATTGCGCACTTTAGGCAACGCCAATCTCATGTTTTGGACACTAATTTCACCGAAGAGTACCAGCATTTAAACAAGGGAGCTGCAATTGCGTTCCTCGAAGAAACGCAAGAAGCGAGTGACGTGATCGCAGTCGCCGACTTTGAACGCACACACGATGACACCTTCAAGCTTCCGCAGCCCTTCGACGTGAATCCGGCGTTACCGCAAGAACAACGGAACAAATTATTGGCTTTGCTGCGTCGCTACAGCGAGTGTTTTTCGTCGAGTTCAAAATTACGTCAGACACCCCTAGGCAAGCACCGTATTATAACTGAAGATGAAGCCCGACCTACCCGACAGTCACCATACCGCGTCTCTTCCCACGAACGGGAAGCCATCCGGATTCAAGTCGACGGCATGCTCAGCGACGACATTATACAGCCATCGAAATGCCCCTGGGCTGCGCCGGTCGTACTCTTAAAGAAAAAAAGACGGCACATTAAGGTTCTGCGTTGACTACCGGCGACTAAGCAAAATAACCAAAAAGGACGTGTATCCCCTGCCACGAATCGACGACGCCCTTGACCACCTTTGCCATGCCAAGTACTTCTCATCGATGGATTTGAAGACCGGATACTGGCAAATTGAAGTGGACGAGAAAGACCGAGAGAAGACTGCGTTTATAACCCAGGACGGCCTATACGAGTTCAAGGTGATGCCTTTTGGGCTGTTCACGGCGCCAGCAACGTTTCAAAGAGTCATGGACACTGTGCTAGCTGGCCTGAAGTGGCACACTTGCCTCGTATACCTCGACGACGTTGTGGTATTCGCCCGGACTTTCACCGAACACCTTGCAAGGTTGGAGTCTGCACTCGAGGCCATTCGCACGTCGGGGTTAACGCTGAAGCCCGAAAAGTGCCGTTTTGCGTACGAGGAGCTCAAGTTTCTGGGCCACGTCGTCAACGCCGCAGGAGTACTACCTGACCCGGCAAAAACTTCGGCCATTGCGAACTTCCCAAGGCCGAAAGACAAGAAGGGCGTGCGAAGATTTCTCGGACTGTGTGCACACTACCGGCGCTTCGCCGCAAACTTCGCCCGCATGGCAGAGCCACTCACATGATTGACGAAAGATAGCACGCCTTTTAGCTCAGAAAACGACCAAGAAAAGGCATTCTGCGAGCTGCAAAAACGCCTGCAAAGCCCTCCCGTGCTCGCTCATTTCGACAAAAACGGCGAAACAGAAATGCACACCGACGCCAGCGATATAGGCTTGGTTGCCGTTCTCGTCCAAAGGCAAAGCGGCAGCGAAAAAGTAATCGCCTTTGCCAGCCGTGGTCTAACGAAGGAGGAGAAAAATTACTCAGCCTCTGAAAAAGAGTGCCTCACAAATATATGGGCCATTTCAAAATTTCGCCCATACGTATATTGTAGACCATTCACGGTTGTCACAGACCACCATGCGCTGTGTTGGCTCGCTAATTTGAAGGACCCTCTGGCCGTCTTGGGAGGTGGAGCTTGCGCGTGCATGAGTTCGACGTTACAATCGTCTACAAATCCGGCAGGAAACACTCCGACGCCGACTGCCTGTTCCGCGCCCCCGTCGACCCGCCACCACTAGACTCCGATGAAGACAGCGCGTTCTTCGGAGTCGTTAGGGAGAGCGACCCAGCCGCCCAGCAGCGAGCCGACCCCGACTTACGCGTCATGATCTACTACCTCGAAGGAACAAATGTCGCCGTGCCTAGGGCGTTCAAGCGGAACTTGACAGCATTCAGCCTCAAAAACTCCGTCCTCGTGAAGAAGAATTTCATCCCCGGAACGAGAACGCATTACCTACTTGTCATCCCTGCAGAGCTACGTGACGAAATTTTGGAAGCGTGCCACGACGACCCGTCTTCCGGACATCTCGGCATAGCTCGCACTATTGCAAAAATCAAGGCGAAGTACTTCTGGCCCCGCCTTACACCCGACGTCACCCACTACGTTCGGAGTTGCCGTGACTGCAGGCGACGAAAAACGCCGCCGAAAAGACCCGCCGGACTTCTGCAACCGATCGCCGTCCCATCGAGACCATTTCAACAGATTGGAATGGACCTTTTAGGCCCGTTCCCTACGTCACGATCACAGAACAAGTGGATTGTCGTAGCGACAGACTACATGACGCGCTACGCCGAGACCGCCGCTCTTCCGAGGGGGACGGCACAAGAAGTGGCAAAGTTCTTTATAAGCCAAGTTGTGCTGCGACATGGAGCCCCGGAAGTCCTAATCACAGACCGCGGAATGGACTTTACTGTGGAGCTGATGCAAGGAATATTACGCTACAGCAACACAGATCACAGACGAACGACGGCGTACCACCCCCAAACGAACGGACTAACAGAACGTCTGAACAGGACAATCCCAGATATGCTGTCAATGTACGTTGATTTTGAGCAGAAGATTTGGGACGTGCTCCCGTATGTCACGTTAGCCTACAACACGGCTATCCAGGAGGCGACGCAGCTGACGCCGTTCAAGCTTGTCTACGGAAGACGGCCAACTACGATGCTCGACGCCATGCTTCCGCATGTAGAAGACAACGACCTCAACACCGATGTTCAAGGATACCTTCAGCGTGCGAAGAAGGCCCGCCAGCTGGCTCGAGTTCGTACAACGCGCCAGCAGCTCGTGGATGCCGGGCGCTACAACCTCCGACTAGAGTGAACTAGAATAGGGGAGTGGCCCGAGTGGGCGGAGACGGCATTGCTTTCGGCCACGCCCGGCAACCCTCGCCGGTTGACCTACAGCACGGGCGGGTAGAGCAGCGGCGCGCGCGCATTTGCCACTGCCCTAGCCCTGCCGTGGCTACACGTTATACCTGTCCGTGTAAATTTACATTTGCTCCATTAAAATAGGCGAATCCTTCCCCCCTTCTGAATTTTCGGTCTAATAGGAATAAACAGCCTAACATTATCACTCGGAAGCGCATAATCAAAAAATTGAAAAGAACATTTTAACTCGGGGCACATGAAGAAAATTATGCGAGGCCTTCATATCTTATCAGCGACTGTATTATATGAAAATGGTGAGGCAGGCAGTAAACGCGGCATTTTCCGTGACTGAAATATCAGTTCTTATTTTTCCTTTACGATTATGCCTTGGTTTGCACGCGCACAGGGCACGACCAGTGACGCGAATGATTTCCCGCCGAGGGAGACACGGTTATCGCTTAGCTAAACGTGTTTCTGCTACTCACGCTCCGGTCGGGCAGAGCGGACCGCTGGCAGCGAGCGCACTGTCAAAAACATACAGCTGAAACTCTTAATCATGCAACTGAAGTGCACAAGGAGTCTTCTTTTTGGTGAGATATAGCAGCGAATGCATTCATTGGTACCGGTGATATTCCGCGGCAGATCCAAAACACGTGCGGCAAGCGTTGTCGGCTCGCTCGGTCAGAGGCGATGCGTCCGTCGACTAAGAGAAAAGGGGGTGACGCGCGGCTAGCTTCGCGAGTCACGCTGGCCCGGCGCACGGGATACGCGGACCGGCGAAGCGCGGTACGAGCAAAAGATGCGGCGCGGATCGGCAGGGGGCGCCGCTGGTTCAAATTCAGTGGCGCCACCATACCAGCGCAAGAGGCCTATACACAAGGGTTTAAGTGATAAGCCATAATTTTGCTTTGTTCAGGCCATAGATCTTGTAAGAAATTCTTTTAGCATATTTGAAATCTTATTGGCCGGCTCTGCTGTTGTGTTGCCAGTAGAATACAAAAATGCGTAATTGTTGTTTTTGTGGCAGAGGTTATTTGTGGCAGAGGGTATTTGCGCCTTAGCCTTTGTGCCCGGCGAAATGGCCATTTTACATGGCCCAGTTACACTTATTTCGCGAAGTGGGCTGCTGTGTTGGTCTCTAACGTTTACCAGAGGGGAATCACTACCATGCGCCGAACTATAGATGCAAAACGCCCATATGTTTCGATTTTGGAGAACGTTCAAGATTCTAATAGGGTCGAAATTAGTCTTCAGCCCTCCAACACAGCCAGGCTTGTAGGAAATTTGTAGCTTGCGCGCATTTAGTAAAGAAAATTTTATGAATCTCACACAATTTTAAATAATAACACAAATAACCTCACTAATTATTGTGTTTTTGTATGCAGATATAAGGGTTTTAGATCTGGGCTATTCGTAACGGATGATTTCGCCTTTACATGAGCGACTGTCAAAATTTTTCCAGCCCCAACCGGTCAAATGCTTCGGCCTTCCGATATCTAACTTTTTTTTATAGTTCTTTTTCCAAAGCCGCCTCATTTCTGGCTCAGCATGCCATCATTGTATATTTGTTTTTTGGATGCGGCAAGCAGACTTAGAATAAAAGAGCACAAGAAATAAACAAAGATGGAAGCAACATAAGAAAACAAAGTTTGAACACGAACTACAAAAATTTTAAAAACACACACGCGGATGTTGGGCGAGTAGGCATAGCGTGTATTACGAGACCGAAAGTGCATCCTCAAGTAGTGGCCCCCTTAGCCCAAGTACCTAGTGGAGCACCTTTGCTCGAGCCCTAAAGATCAGCATAGGTTGGTCGTTCATGCTTCGGCTTGTTAGCGCTGCGTTCTTCAAGGGTCGGGTTAAGTGTTTTGTCAGCCCCGTATGATGTGGTAGAGAGATCCGTATTGCTCCGGGCAGTGAGGGCAATCACTGAGGAGAACTGGCCAAAGAAAATGCAATGTAATAGGCTCACCTTCGAGTAGGTGTTAGCCCATAGTCGTCGCTGAGTTTTTTCTCCACTGAGTTTCTTGTGCGCTCTTGAGCACTTGTAGCATCAGAGACTGTGTTGCTGTAGGACTTCGCGGTACTGTGGTGGGACAAGTAGCGAGGCCTCTTGTTCGAATTGATGCAGCGCTCACAGGTTAGACGCTCAAACAACAGCATGTGCTTCCTTATTTGCGCCTTAGCTTTGTGCCCGGCGAAATGGCCATTTTACATGGCCCAGTTACACTTATTTCGCGAAGTGGGCTGCTGTGTAGGACTCTAACGTTTACCAGAGGGGAATCACTACCATGCGCCGAACTATAGATGCAAAAGCATCGTACCTTTCGCAACCATCAGCCATCGCATTGCATTTTTATTTGATTTGATTGTAGGGTTTAACGCGCCGACGCAACGCACGGGATTAGGCCCGGCGTGGTCGAGCGTTCCGGATTAATTTTGACCACCTGGCGATCTTTAACATGCGCCGAAACCTCGTACACACGGGCGTGTTTGCTTTTCACCTCCATAAGAAAAGCGGCAGCCGCTGCCGGAAATCAAACCCGCGACGTCTTGAGCCATCCCGGCGGGTGAATTGTATTTTATAGGTTCTTTCATGCTTTATTTCACATGTGTGATCTTCCCACAGTGCATGTTTTCTATGGGCCTTTCTTCTGCTGGTCGGCTTTGGTTAGAAGCTTTCACTATTGCCACTCACCAGAATTCGGTAAAGAATTCGACACCGGAAACGTCGTCACGGTAAAAAAATGGTGAAAAAATTTTCTTGAGTTCAAGGTCATTGCCCTCCCTGTCCTACACTTCCACGAACGACCACCCCTACACACTGCACGCATTGTCAGGAAAAAGGCACGTGACTATTATCTCAGGAGAAAGTCGGAGCTATCCCCCTCCTTCTCAATCTTGATAAGTAGAAGGAGAGGAGAGAAAGGTGGGTGCACCTTGGAAAAAAAGAGACAGTCTGCTTCGAGCTGATCTTCGCTTCGGTCATCCTTTTTCTTGCAAGGCATCCCGGTGAGCGCATACCTGTGTCGTTCCCTGCCATGGAAAGGGACACTGACGCTATTCTCTTTGCAGCATGGATGAAGATCGCGGCCCTGGAGTGCAGCCCCCGAGACCTGGGCATCCAGCGGCGCCTGTTCCTGGACAACCTGCTGCGGGAGCTGTCTCGGCCACATGACGATGACGATTCCTCGCAGAGTAGCAGCAGTGATAGTGGAGACGACTCAAGCTGCAGCAGTAGCGGATCCGAATCCTCTGATTGCAGTTCCAGTAGCAGCAGCGACGATGATTCCGGGGAAGAGACAGACGGACCTGCAGCGTCGCCCAGTAAGGAGCCCTCGGCCGACCGTCTAAATGAGCGGTATACAAGTGCGAAACAGTCGAGCGGCGACAACGCACCACCGGAAGGAGCCAAAAAGGGACTCACAGGAGACGGCCATGCCGTGGCAGAACGCAGAACGACTACTAGCAAACGTCCCGGAGAACAAGTTGAAGGTAGGTGCGACATTAAATTCGAGAGTGGACATGTCTGGTGCTGGAATTCTACTGCTTAGGTTTTCCTTCATAGTCGCTTTTATAATGAATTTCTTTTATTCCCATTTAGTGTTAAGTTTATTTTCCTCTAAACGGTTTGGGTGAATTTATTCTATGGAATTCCAAGCTATGCAGTGGCAATAAGCTAGAGAACGAGCAGCTCACACACAGTGGTTTTCTGCGGTTGTCTTTATTGTCATAGCTTTTCATGCCATTTCCCGGTAGCATAAAGGCGTTCCCTAGCAAGAACAGCCATGTGGCACTTAGGACCATCTAGGGGCACGTTTGAACCTTTATCACCCTTTGTGGAACCGGGCTGCTGCGTCTGATATTTTAGAGTTGGGGGTTCGCTTCTGAACAGCTTGCTTGCACCCGCTATTGAATGCTGTGTTCTTCCTTTTTTTAAGTTTTGGGATTTGTGCTGCTTCTTGAGGACGGTATTTTTCGTCTCGTATGAAATATTTTTTCGAATCCTTTGGGCCATATAAACAACATTTCGTGTAGTTTCGTTCCTTTAGTTTAGTTTAATCTGGTATGTTTCCTGCGGATTTTGATGTTTTCGAGCTTTTATATCGGTTTTGGCTACTCTTGTTTAATAAGTTTTAACAGTGGTTATTTCCGTGTTGGTTAGTTTTTTTAACTATTTTGTATCAATTTCGTTGAATTTATCTGTTTCATATTTGTAGAAGCTCTAAATTAAATAGGCAAACTATTTGATAAATTATCAGCGGTGGGCATGTGTGCGGGTGATTTGTTTACACTTGTGTTTTTAGTCCTTTTTTCCACTAATTAACTAAAGTTTTAGTTTTGTTTGTTGTAGGTAGCTTTTGCTTTCTGCAACCCCCATAGCTAGGTTACATGACCACTGGCTCTGCGCATTAGAAAACGAATAAGGGCTTCACTGTAATGGGGCTGTATGCTATGCACCCTGTACCGAATCAGAATTTCGATTTTTTACATGCAATTGTTTCCGTTCGCTAATATTCCTTCTCCTTTTTCTCGCACTTGCAGATGGCCCCAGTCCTTGCAAGCGGCTTCGATCTCTCTGTGCCACGACCCAGGCGCCCATCGACCATAACGTGAACCCCGCCGGAGGAATACCCTATCCCGCGTTTGATCTTCCGGATCTGCTGGAGGAGCCAGTCCTGCCTGCGTTCCTGTCTTCGTTGGACAATTGAAAGACATCGAGCAGCACCGCTTACAAAATACTAACTGGCGCTACGCTGGCATGAACGCCACCAGAAATGCATGGTCACTTGTAGTATTGTTTCATAAAGCGCAAATAAAAGAGAGTCGCTACGAGTAACTGTCCCCTGGTGTTGCAGTTGCTGTCAGTAACCGCGAATACTTGAACACGATAAAACACCCCAATATTTTGCATTACTGAATGTAGCCGTCCGATGTGTACTAATTAAAATCATACACCTAAGCAACCTTCCAAGAAAGAATTTCTTGAATTGGGGTGAAATGGTGATACGGAATTCCTAACACTGTTGGACTATTCATCGAAGGGCAAATTTAAGGTTGCACATCAGACCTTTTTGCATGGAAAGCTGGCTCTGTGACTACAGTCAAACCCGTTTATAGCGAATTGCAATATGCACCGCGATTAGTTCGATATATCCAATAGTTTGATATAGCCGAACCCGCCTATAACGAACTTATCGTTACAAGTTCGCAATCCGCGGGAGCCCCCCTTCTCCTCCTCAACTCCACCATCCCCGCATGCAAAAACGAACACAGTAAAGTAGCCGGTACCATACCCAAAATATTCCATTTATTGCAAGTATTAAAGCTACTTTCCCCCTGAACTGCCTACCAAAAAAAAAAAAGCGGTGATTTTTGTTTTCACTTTCGTTTTGGTGGCTTCAACAAGGATAGCATTCTCTACACAAAACGCTATTTGCACCAGTTCTTGTCCGCGTCCTCCAAAATCTAAGAAGCATTGGCGGAGCACATTGACTGCGGAAAGCGATTCATTATAAGCGTCGGACGGCTTTCACTCGCTACATCATTGGGAATGTGGGGGAGCTCTTCCCAGAGTTCACAGATGCTGCTGTCTTAGTCCGTACTCGCTGACTGCGCGGGTTCCGTTGTGAGTTCCACGCGTCGGAAACAGTTACGGAAAGTGTCGGGCGTCATATCGCTCCGGGCGAGGCGCAATGTCTAAGTCGCAACTCTTGCTCCGTGGTCGCGGCCAATCCATATCTCAATCGCCGCTCCGAGACCATGCATTTCGACGGACATTATAGGCGCGCAGACTTCGATATATCGGATGTGAACTTCGTTATAAGGAATATGTTTCCCATGAATTTCCATAACTGAATTATTTTTGTTCGATATATAGCATAATTCACTCTATCCGGGTTCGTTATAGCCGGGTTTGACTGTATAACAACACATCCTTTTTAAAAATGAATAATTTTGTATAGCAAATGGGTTCGTGACGAAGTGCCAGTATAACGAGAGAATTGTATAGCAATTGTTTTCCATTTAAGCGTAGATATTGCATTCACATTCATAAAATATGCGTGCTGGGGGACGGGCTATGGCAAAAACGAAGCCGTGAGGAAGAGATTTACACACAATAATACATGCGGGAGTCATATTTTTGAACAGAGTAGCGGGCCAACGTGATAAACTGTAGGGCTTATGTGTTTCGAAAATATTTGCATGGTCCTTGGAGTTCAACTCTGTTTTACCCAGCAAACAATACAGGAATGCGTGAGGTTAGTGTGGTTTTGACTCCCATACAACTTACCAAAATAAGATTTAAGTAGAGATCTAGATGCCCGCTCTAGTATACGCTTCCCCGGTGGACATAGCTTAGCGTAGTAACCGTTAACACGTGTTTCCAAAAAATGGCAGTGGTTTAACTGGGATACTACTTGTTATGCATGCGAAAACAGCCGAAGCAGATTTTGCCAAGCCAACGATAAGGCTAGTCGCACGATCCGTACCAAGAGCAAACACTACCGTGGTTTCGTCAGCTTCCGAAGCCGCCGTCGGACGTGAGGCGTCCATTGCCGCCTCTAAAGCTCGCAGCTGCGGTATTCATGCATACCTTTCCCGGAGCTTGGCTCGCCGAAGTTACGTTCTTGGTTGTATTTATCCTGCCGCTTTGCGCCTTGTAGCTACAATTTCCGCTTTTACTTATAAGCGCGTCGTTGCGGCTGAGACATTTCTCGTCGCATGACGTGCATCTTTCTGAGCCAGCCGCTCTTCCTACCCCCTCAACTTGCCGACAGGTGCCGCCGCGGCGGTGGCTAGTCACATCGTATAGGTTTCAGGTAAAATTAATACAGACGGCCAAACTTACTGAACTAGACGAATATTACTTTCTGAATAAAATGCCCGAGATGTGGCTGCTATTATCCTAATATTCCGCACCACACGAGCCCGCGGCAAAAGCCACCGATGCGCGCTCTGGAAGCCTGCTGCCTAGCTGTTGTCAAGACCGGCGCGCCTGCGTGTCCTTTTTTACTCGCAGGCACGCTGATCTCGCTTCCTGCAGCGGTACAGGGATCCTCACAGAAGCACCGCAGAGCGACGCCTTTGTAGCATTTCGTTCACACCAATGGAACATCTGTGGCCTGATGTGACAATTGAGCCAGCTTTGGCTCAAGGGCTCCTCGCGTCCTTAAAATACTTCTGTTGGATGTCTTGGTTCGTGATTTTCTCTTTTGTGCTTTATCATGTATACACGCCGAGAGAAGAAGCTTGCGAATGATGTCGTCGAATGAAGCGCGGGTGAAGAATGCAATCACAGGGTGCTGCGCTATCGACAACGAAATGCCAGCGGGATGAATCGTGAACCTTTATTTATCTTGTTTATTTTGTATGGCACTTGATCCCTGAACTTGTCGTTCAGCTCACTTTCCGCTGCTGATAAAGAAGGAAATTTTCAAGTGTAATAAAAGAAATTATCTTGGTTTTTTTTTTTGCCCTCGATTTCTTTACTTTAAAATTGTCCAAAGACATACTAATTTATTTGTCGATTGGCTCTGCACGTCCCAATCACCAAAATGGCCCCTCGGGGTGGAATCGCAGAACGCCTTAAGATTTTTTTTACTTCTAGAAGGCATTCCTCAAAGGGGAATATGCGGGCTTAGTTATAAGTCGACGAATTCCGGTAGCCAAGAAAGTCGTGCCTACGGGGATGAAGAAGGCTTCCCTGCACATGGCCAGTAGAGCGGAAATATAAAGTCAAAACCTGAAGAGATGGACCACCGTGATGGTTGCTGCGGGGGTTGAAGACCCGCTCCTTCATGCCAAATAAATTTAGGTGGTCCTCAGCGAATACTTGTGCGGGAAAAATAGCGAATATGCTTACGGAGTTCTTCGATGGGAAGCCGAGATTCCATTTTGACGAATGGTGACGCGCAGAGCGAACACAAAATTTATAGGATTATATCTTTTGATCAATTTTAGGCAAAGGAGCATACAACAATAAAAAACAAATATTTTCTTTTACACACCATGTAAAATGTCTACTTTAGAGGCAGTGGAAACCGCACAGAAAAATACCTTCAAGGGCCAAGTACATTACCAAATCCCTAGCACGGGGCACCTTGAGTATTCATGGTGATGGTGAACAGCGACACCGCGGACCCCGAGCTCCCAACATAAGGCGTGTCCAACCGTGGCGAGGTGTTTAAAGGTGAATGGTAGAAGCCGTAAACGGTGGCCGTCGGAGCCTTGGTCAAGCTCCGGCCGATGGGCTCCCTGCCTGTAGACCAGGCAGGGAGCTCCAGGACCTCTTTGACTACCACGGTAAAGTAAAAGAAGAAAGTACCCCCGTGTCCCTGCTTTTATACTATGCTTTATGGTATTGTCGAAAACCCCCCCAAACGTGATCGGCCCCCTAAAAGGGGCCGCACCGAAGTATCGTTTCCCCCATTGCCATCTTTACATTTCCTGAAACAGATCATTACTCTCGATTTCTTGTCATGGAGTGCCTCAATTCAACCCCCCCTCTTGCATCTCAGTCAGTCTTCTTGATCGCCAGGTATCTTGAAGCCATAATAGGAAAATCTTATAAGTGCAAAAAACAAAGGTCAGGTGAACTCCTCATTGAAATAAATGACAAGCAGCAGTCCACAAAGCTTCTAGCTCAGACCAAACTGGCTGATCTAGACATCAGGGTCACACCCCATCGGAGCCTCACCAGCTCGCAGGGTGTGATATCAGAGCCAGATCTCCTGAACGAAACGGATGCGGATCTCCTTCCCGGCTTGAAGGATCAGGGCGTCGCTGCCGTGAGATGCATCACCATCCGCAGAGACGACAAGGAGATTCCCACCAGGCACATCATCTTGACCTTTGACCACGCAGTTCTCCCACAACATATATATGCAGGTTTTATCCGGTGCTTAATACGTCCGTACATCCCGAACACCCGGAGCTGTTTTAAGTGCCAGCGGTTCGGGCATGGTACGAAGTCTTGCCGTGGCCGAACGACGTGCGCAAAATGCGCGGCGCACGATCATCCGAGCGAGAACTGCCCATCCGAAACCCTCACTTGTGTAAACTGCGGGGGGCCGCATGCGGCATATTCCCGCAAGTGCGAAAAATTCCAACAAAGGAAAAAGATCATAAGCATTAAGGTAACTGAGAACATTACCTCTCCAGAGGCGAGAAAGAGGTTCGCCTCTTTCCCTCTGGGGAGGTACGCCGACGCAGCTCACCGGGGGGCGGAGCGGCGTCGGGTGTCCACAGGGACCCAGATCAGCGAGTCTGACCTGGTCCCGCCCGCGCCCCCCGCTGGGTTGCCTCACGCAGCCCAATCCGTCGCCACACCGCTTGCTGAGGCAGCGGCGGTTGTGGTGCCAACCTCTTTCGTAGCGACCGGTGCCGCTCCCGTCCCTGCATCCCTGTCCTCCAGTACGTTGGAGGGTGTCGAGAGGATGGACACCACGGGCACCGCACCGGCTCCCACCGCCACCGCACCGCCCGTGCCACCTCTGGTGCCCGGATGCCCTCGGCGGCGGCGGCTCAAACGAAGGGCTCCCGAGGGGGGGGCCAAGTCCGGGGGGCCCGGTCCGTCGGGCACCCCTCGGACATCCGACGACGAGATGGATGTCGGGCCGTTCCTGCCTGCAACGCAGCGCAAGGAGCGGCGACCGACTTCTAAGCCTCAGACAGGCCTAAAAAGCCTAATCCCAGAGTAACAGCCCCGAAAGACGACACAAGAATACACACACACACCAGTCATTCTTAAATGTAAATAATGGGAACACACAACATCATTCAATGGAACTGTAGAGGCCTTATCAACAATCTAGATGATGTGTACGAGATACTTCATTCACATCAGCCAAGTCTCATGTGTCTTCAGGAAACACACCTAAATAGTAAACATACTAACTTCTTGAATAGCTATTTGGTTTTTCGAAAAGACAGGCACACTTCCACTTATTCTTCAGGTGGTGTGGCCAAAGTAGCCCGAAAATCCTTAGCGTGTCACACCATCCACCTAAACACCATGCTTGAAGCGGTCGTGATTCGAACAATTATTTATGATAGGTTAATAACGGTATGCTCTCTCTACATCCCTCCGGATTACCAACTATCGAACACTGATTTTGAGGCCCTGAACCTGAAGGCCCTGAACTACCTGAACCGTACTTAGTCTTAGGCGACCTCAATGCCCATTATTCAATCTGGGGCTCTTCCCGCTCAGATGCCCGAGGTCGCATATTTGACAAATTCCTGACATCACCGGGAGCATGCATTTTTAACAAAAACCAAGCTATATATTATAACATAGGACAAAACAGTTATTCACATCTTGACTTGGCTCTTGAATATGCAGTTCTTTTCCCATTTCTTGAGCGGCATGTGGACACAAACCAATATAGTAGTGGCCACTTCCTCACCAAATTGACATACATAGGCGTAGGAACAAACACTTCCCCCTCTCATAGAAGGTTCAATGAGGGAAGATCAAACTGGAGTACATTCACAGAAACTTCTAAACTGCACTACACATCCATAAAACACCTACACGTAGAAGAGGCGACCCAACTGCTCACGGCGCACATCCTCGACGCCGCCGCAAAGTCTATCCCCCAGGGCTCCGGTGACCCACGCAACCCAAGGAGGCCCTGGTGGAACGAGGACTGCAGGCGAGCGCGAGTGGCCCAGAACAAGGCGTGGGGTGTCTTTCGCCGATACCCCACGTCGGCTAACTTAATTTCTTTTAAAGAGCAAAGGCCTTGGGAAAGCGCGTGCGCCTTCAGGCAAAACGGGATAGTTGGCGCTCCTTCATAACATCCGTAAATTCATACACAGACACACGCAAGGTATGGACACGAATACGTAAACTTAAAGGACAACATACACATAGCCTTCCCTTGGTCAGCACGACTGGGGACACACTAGAAGATCAGGCTAACACACTTGCACAACTCTTTCAACACGTATGAAGCTCTGCACACTACACAAACACTTTCCTGAAACATAAAGCCTCTTGTGAAAAGAAGTCCCTACGCGACAACAACAAATCACAGACTTCTTAAAACTCCCTGTTTTCACTACATGAGCTGAGGGCTGCTCTAAGCACGTGTAAACCCTCGGCTCCAGGCCCAGACAACATTGCATATACAATGATACACCACTTACACACAGACACTCTTGTAACACTCCTTCACCTTTACAACAACATATTTCTTTCGGGCGCATTCCAAAATCTTGGAGTGAGGCCATAGTTGTAGCATTCTTGAAAGAAGGGAAGGACCCTTCCTCTCCTGCTAACTATCGACCCATTGCCCTGACCAGCTGCCTGTGCAAGCTTCTCGAGAAGATGATAAATGGCAGGCTCGTGTACTTCCTTGAGTACAACGGTCTTCTCGAGAGCTGCCAGGCAGGCTTCAGGGTTGGGCGATCAACGAACGGCCAACTCGTAGCTCTTGAAACATATATAAAGGATGCCTTTGTGCATAAACAATTTCGTCTTAACGGTGTTTTTCGACATAGAGAAAGCCTATGACACCGCTTGGAGGTACGGTATCCTCAGTGACCTAAAGTCAATCGGTGCTGCTGGCAACATGTTGAACATCCTTTGTAGTTATATGTCGGAGAGAACCTTTCGCGTCATAGTTGGTTGTGGACTGTCAAATGTTCACGTGCGAGAAAATGGCGTACCGCAAGGTGGAGTGTTGAGCTGCACTCTCTTCATAGTAAAAATGAACTCTCTTGGAAAGGCGCTGCCACCTACAATCTCTTATTCCATGTATGTAGATGACGTGCAGATATCCTTTAAATCGTGTAACCTGTCCATCTGCGAACGTCAAGTCCAGCTCGGAGTCAAGAAACGTGCCGGCTGGGCTGACAAGAATGGCTTTAATCTTAATCCCGCGAAGAGCTCTTGTGTTCAGTTCTCCAGGAGGCGTGGCGTCCAGCCGGACCCAGACATCACTCTTGTGAATGTGCCCATTCCTGTGAAAAAGGAGCACAAGTTTTTAGGGATTTTATTAGGCGTAAAACACATTCATCCCACATATCAGACAGCTCAAATGCAAATGCTTAAAAACAATGAATATTCTTAAGGTCCTCTCACATCAATCTTATCGGGCCGACAAACAACACCCGCTGCGCCTGTACACAGCGTTTGTGCGGTCTCGGCTCGACTACGGCAGTGTCGTGTATGGGTCGGCTACAAAAACAGTACAGAAAATGCTCGACCCAGTGCTGCATCTTGGCCTTCGCATCTCATGTGGAGCATTCCGCACTAGCCCTGTTGAAAGTCTTTATGTCGAGTGCGACAAATGGTGCCTAGGGCATCAGCGGGAGTATGTTGACCTGTTGTATGCATCCAAGATCGTGTCTCTGACCAACCATCCTTTTTATCCCATCATGAACAATACATCCAATTTACAACTCTTTTTAAACAGGCCATCTATTCCCTTACCGTTCCTCTCAGAGTTATGGAGGAGGCTTCTGCACTCAAAGTCCCCCTTTCAGACACGCACAAGACACCCATTCATAATTTCCTCGCACCATGTCATCTTCGTCCTGTATCATGCGACCTGTCATTCACTCTTGTAGAAAAAAATAGGGTACCCAGGATTGCAATTCTGCAGCACTTCCTGTTCCTCCAGGACAAGTACAGGTGCGCAGAATTCTATAGCGACGTGTCCAAAACTAGTTCTACTGTCTCTTGTGCAGTGCACGGGCCAAATTTTAGAGTTATCAAAACAATAAATTTTCACAGCAGTATTTACACGGGAGAAGCGTATGGCATTTTGCTCGTTTCAAATCACGTCCTCGAACATAAGATTCCAAAGTCCATCGTCTACACAGGTTTTCTAACCGTTTTGCAGGCATTGTCATCAGGAAGGTCGTCAAAAAACTATGTAATCAATGTTCTTTTAAAGGTCATAATGACTGCATATACTTCAGATTTAGAAATAACCATATGCTGGGTACGAGGTCACTGTGGTATTCCTGGCAATGATACCGCTAATCAAATGGCTGGTGCTGCTGCTCTCATGACCACAGTTTTTATAACAACAGTACCTTACACCGACCTAAAGGCACACATCAGACGACAGCTTCGTAACACATGGCAACTACACTGGAGTCAACAAACAGACAACAAACTACACGTAATAAAACCACAACTGGGACGCTACATAACTGACTCACACAACAGATACACTGAAGTCGCCTTGGGTAGGCTGCGGATAGGGCACACCCATACAACGCACTCGTATCTGCTGACGGGATCTTCTAGACCCCAGTGCAGCAGGTGCGGAGAGGCCCTATCCGTAGTGCACATACTAATCACATGCAAGGCACTCAACACAACACAACACAAACACTTCAGAGAACTCTACAGACAACATATTCCCCTACATCCATCGTTTTTTCTAGGTGACGAGGCCATTGTTTCCGTGAAACGTGTGTTTGAGTATTTGTCAGACGTCAAGTTTTTAAACCTCATTTTCTATCACGCATAATGAAATCTGGCCCTATACACCAGCCATGCTCATTGTCGTTTTGTGATTTTACTTTTGTTTTTGCTGACTTTACTTAGTAGTGTTTAAGGTTTCACCCCTCATATATGACTATTGTTTTGGCGCTCTTTGCCACAGCTGGCATTGCGCCATAAACATCCAACCATCATCATCATTAGATCACCAAATCAAGACGATGAATAAAGGCTTGCGATTCACCTCACCAGCATTTCGTTGTCGAAAGCACGGCACCCTGCGATTGTGCATCATACACGCTTCCTTCGACGACACCGTTCGGAAGCCGCTGTCTCATCGTGTATAAACTATACAACAAAAACACGAAACCAAAATAAGCAGTGTCTTACTTCGGCTATGCCAGGATATACGTACCGTGAGCTAAGGTTCAGCAATCCCATCCAGTACGGTCCAGCCACTGCTTTTCGCGCATGCTCAGCACGCCTCTCCAGCATCCACGCAAAAAGGCTGTGAAGCGGCTCAGGCGCAGCGTCAGACTTGGCTACTGCGCAACGGAAGCGCACAGCTGGGCACACGCCGGCACCAGTGCGTCTGACACGGCTATGACGTCACTCCTCTGGAGTCCGCAGACCGGCGAATGTGCAGACACAATTTACAATCCAATCCGATCCAATTTAATGCAATGGTCCTCGCGCTTGCGCAGCTCAGCCCTTCACGGTCCACGCGAAACTCCTCAACCTCGGCCAGTGTAGCTTACGCCACAAAACATTTTGTAAGCAATTATCATAAAGCGAGGAGCATTTGCGTCAAAGCCGTAGCAATCATGACATTTCGCCACAAATGATCCAACGCGATGAAAAGAATGCTACAAAGCCGTCGCTCTTTGGTGCTTCAGTGACCATCCCTGTACCGCTGCAGGAAGCGAGAAAATAATCATGCCTGCGAGTGAAAAAGGACGCGATTGTGCGCTGTCCCGTGTCGACAACAGGCGTTATGCCGCCAGAGTGCGTTTCGGTGGCTTTTGCCAGGCGCTTGCCTGTTCTGGAATATTAGAGAGAGGGGGATTTTTTAGTTGAAACGCGAGCGACGAAATCGCGAAAGCTCTTCCAAATAGGCAAAGGTGCCACACTCCTCGATTGATTGATTGATTGTAGGGTTTAACGCGCCGACGCAACGCAGGCGATGAGGCGCGCCGTAGTGGAGGGCTCCGGATTAATTTTGACCACCTGGGGATCTTTAACGTGCGCCGAAATCTCGTAAACACGGGCGTTTTTGCTTTTCGCCTCCATCAGAAAAGCGGCCGCCGCGGCCGGGAATCGAACCCGCGACCTCGTGCTCAGCAGCGCAACGCCTTAGCCACTGAGCCACCGCGGCGGGTGTGCCACACTCCTCAACAAGCTTTAGTACGGAAGCGAAATACGTCCACCGAAGCGGGGCTCCTTCTATGCAGCGCCGAGAAAGACGGCCCTGTCTTGGCTATTCCAAAGTTTATCGGCGTCATTAAAATAATTTAGAGCCATTATACCGTGTAGGTGAAATAAGGCACTAAACACGGTAGTTTACATTACTTGCGCTACCAAATTCCAATGCGTATCTTTACTTTTCGATGACGTTTCGGTTTGCCCATGCACAGGGCACGACCAGTGACGCGAATCATTCCCCGTCGAGCGAGATACGGTTATCGCTTAGCTGAAAGACTTTCTCCCGCTGACGCTCCGGTTGTGCTTAGCGGGCCGTCGGGAGCATAGCGGAGTGTAGAAAACGGTCAGCTAAAACTCTCTATCAACTCCCCGCTTGTATACTTAAGTAGGCAAGCAGGCCGAAATGTGATAAAACAATAAAGTAGAACAGATCACTTTAGTGAATGTGCTGTTTAATTCTCTGAGACCTTATTTGAGTTTAGTAAACTAATTAGGAAAAGATCGTTTGTACAGCAACGACAAGAAGAATATAAGAAAGGACCACTTTTATCATAAAGCGAGCCCTTGTGTTCCACCCTTTAAAGCATGGGGTGGCTGTTTGGGTAAAGATAGCTTTGTCACAAAGTTCCTCCTCACTGGTGAGACCTGCGCTCTGTCGAAGGCATTATGAAATGATTTGTTGGAATTTTTTGTTGGAATCCAGCAGTGCCCCTATGAATAGGTGGGAAGAAATATCCTCTGCTAGAAGCGTTGTGCCTTAGTGTAATGCGCCGAAAGTAACCTACTAATACCTTAAGAGAGTAAAAGATGCAAAACTGTTAGCAGTAAGGGTCGAGTGCTGTATTCAGAAGCTAAAACCCATTGCGGACGAAATGTAGTTTACATGGGCCTTCAATTTATGTGCGCTTGCAATAAAGTTCAAGGGGGGTGTAAATTTATTTCACATTTATTATACCCTAGGGTGAGGTGAACCAGTGGTCGCAATAATAGCTGAGAGAGGACCCAATATACAATTTCCCTTGTCACTCCTGCATTCAAGAGGTCAGTGGAGCAGTCGAAAAATTTGGACAGGCGCCACTCAGTGCATTGCTCCACATGGGTGCCGTCACGTTTCCAGACTTGTTGCTTTGGTTGACCAACACGTAATGCTTCACAAGGGAGTGCGTTTTTCCACAATATAAGCGAATTGTACACTAACAAAAACCTTCAGAGAAATATTTATGCTTGTCTTTCAATGATATTTGCGAAAATACAAAAAGAAAGTGGTGGGCTTTGATTATGCCTTCTATAATGCACACTAGCATTATTCACACCACAATGACCTCCAAGAAAATATTTTCAAGCCATTGGTTCTCATGCTGTTGGCTTGAAACCAATAAAACATGCAAAACTTCACCATGTGCCTTGTGTACTGATCTGTTTATTGACTTGGCATAGCTAATTCCCCATAGTACGAATATGCTGCTGCCTTCTTTCAGGTATCTGGAACGGCAACGACGAGTGTTTTTGTCGCCAAAGCTTTCTGAGTAATTTCACTATCATACTTAAATGTTCGTACGTGAAAATCGGACTTTCACTTTCCGTCGCAAGTTTCTAAACAATCTATTATATAGTCATATACAGAAGCGATACTTCTTATTTATATTTTCCGATTAAGGAAAAATCTACAGAAGTAGCTAAATAGTGTTGAATAAACTACAACACTCCGAATCGTCAATAGGGTGGATGATGAAGAAACTTGCGCTCTCTCCGGCCGTCCCAATCCGCCGGAGAGAGCGTAAGTTCGAAAGGGGGCGTGGCCACGTCTTTCGCCGCACTTCGGCGCTCGCCCCCTATGCATCAACCAGAGAACGGTACGACGTTTGGCCTTAGGCGCGCAATGAAAAAAAAAACTAACAAAAAAGTTCAGGGAAATATGGGCTGGACGTCGTTTGAAGTTAGAGAAGCACAGACTAAAATATGCTTTCAGATGAGGTTGAGGGCAATGGATCAACGAAGGTGGGCAGCTAAGGTTTTTAGTTACCTATACTTGAAAAGCGTGGCCACGCAGTGGTTAAGAAAGGCTAGAAGGCTAACGATGAAATACGGAAAGAACAGTGGAGAATTCAAAAGAGCCAAGGTAACTAAAAAGAGGCAAGGCAGATTGAAACGAATAAATGGAGGGAAATAATGGAAAAAACGTCGTTAGAGATGTACAGGGCTGAGAAATTGAACATCAGAAATGAAAACTTCTACGATAATTCCCAGGGTAGTCCTTTGCTTTTTTTACGCTAGAGCAGGTTGCCTGCGAACTAAGTGTTTTGTGGGGAAGTATTCAGAAAATGCTGGGGTATGCGTGGTCTGCGAAAGAAAAACATGAACTGTGTGGCACATAATGATAGAAGGTGAGGGTATCCATCGAAATCTACATGAAGGGAATATTGGGCTTCCACAAGCCCTGCGATTTAAGGGTATCCCCGAGGAAGTTAACTTTAAGGCTGTTCAGGGGACGAAAAGAAGGACGAAAAGAATGCTGGTGGACGAAAAGCAGAGAGGGGAATATTGCGTAGGAAAGTTACCACCTGTAACAGGAAAAAAAAGTAATTTGTGCCTAATAAGCTTTTGTGCCTCCGCTAAGCAGCGTTAGTTTTAAACCAAGAGTGTAAAACATAGGTATATAATTCTTTTTTGGTAAGATGACATGCCATCACCCCGCTACAAAGGAGAGACCAACAGCAATCATCATCATCATCAACAACAACTATTCCGCAGCAGCTTGGCGCAAGCGAGAAAACGCGCGTTTTCGCAGCTTGCAGTTAACCTGAGTCGAGCAGCCAGGGTTAAAATGACATGTACAAGACAATAACCAATAGCTTTATTGTAGTTAAAACAATAATGTGAGGCGCGCAGGTACTAATATTAGGCAGCCATCACCCGAACAAAGCACAGTCAGTTCTGGTGCCCTATGGTTGCGGTTTCGCGTCTTAATGGTGTATTTTTTAAATTTTTGGATATGTATTTACACGCCGTGCCTTTTAAAAACCTCTCAAGTCATCACAAACATTATCTGCAAGAAGCGCGTCTTGCATAAATATCTGTCGCGTAAGTACAATATTAGGATTGCTTCTGATTGGTATGCTTAATATATCGTTCGTAAGCATGCAAGTCAGGCACAATCCAACCGTGGTACATTCAGGCAACACCGTTCATTGCAATGCGGTGCAATACAGTTCATTGCAATGCGGTATTTGGGAGGTTTTAGCAAGCACTTTGTGAACAAATATAGCGCATATGTGCGGCATTTAAAAAAATGCTAATCATGGTCTGCAAAGAACTAGAATCATGGTCAGCAAAGAATAATATGAGGCACGCAGGTACAAATATTAGGCAGCATTCAACCTAACGAAGCACACTCGGTTCTGGCGCTCTATGGTGCGGTTTCGCGTCATAATTGTGTATTCTTAAAATTTTCGGATCTGTATTTACATGCGGTGCCCTTGAAAAACCTCTCACGTACTCACCCAATATTATCTGCAAGAGTAGCTTCCTGCATAAACATGTGTCGCGTAAATACAATGTTAGGATTGCTTCTGATTGGTAGGCTTAATATTCGTTCGTAAGCATGCAAGTCCGATACAAGCCAACCGTGGTACATTCAGGCAACACCGTTCATTGCAATGCGGTGCAATGCGGTTCAATGCAATGCGGTATTTGGGAGGTTTAAGCAAGCGCTTTGCTAATATAGCGCATGTGTGCGGCATTTAAAAAAATGCTAATCATGGTCTGCCAAGAACTACACGATACATCATAGCATATTGTCACGAAGACAAGGACGATGCAGTGGTGTTGAATGAGAAACACGTTTATTGGAGCGAACTTGTGCTCCCCTAACAACTCAAAAGAATACAGATGCGGCGAAGCAGCGGTCAACAAAGTGACTTGCACAGGCGAGTGACGTCGAATCGAATGCCCCGGCGTCCGCACTGCAGGCTTTTTATCTTTTGGCGCGCGTGGTTCTCGAAACGTCGATTCGCATCGAGAACATAGTAGATCCAAGAAGATTATTCTGGGCTGTTCACGTTAGATCGGAATGCTCTCCCTATCACAACAGATAACACATGCGGCACAGAAAGAAAGAATGGAACACGCGCTTCCCTTGGCGCAGAGATAACACAGACTGGCGCAGCCGGGCGGTAAAAGCAAAACACAAATAAACAAACCCAATGTATGGTTCGCGGCATTACCCCCCCCCTCTAAGAGTGCATCGACCCGATGCTAACATAAGCGACAGTCCGAACAAATGAAAATAAAAGTTCGTCATCGTCCGTAGAAAGGTTTTAAGCGAACCACGTGGACGACTTCAGGCCGCGTGCGTCGTCGTGATGTGCCGGAGTCACCATCGGGGATCACTTCGTAGGTAAGTTGGCCAACACGTCGTAGAATCCGGTAGGGTCCGAAATACCTTCGCAGGAGCTTCTCACTGAGTCCGCGTCGTCGGATGGGAGTCCAAACCCACACACGATCCCCTGGTTGGTACTCGGCGTCTCGGCGTCGGAGGTTGTAGCGGCCCGCATCCACCAGCTGCTGGTCCGTTATACGAACTCGAGCGAGCTGGCGGGCCTCCTCCGCACGTTGAAGATATCCGTGGACGTCGGCGTTGAGGTCGTCGTCTTCTACGTGCGGAAGCATGGCGTCGAGCATCGTAGTCGGCCTTCTACCGTAGACAAGCTCGAACGGCGTCAGCTGTGTCGTCTCCTGGATAGCCGTGTTGTACGCAAACGTGACATACGGGAGCACTTCGTCCCAAGTCTTATGTTCAACGTCAACGTACATTGACAGCATATCTGCGATTGTCTTGTTCAGACGTTCTGTTAGTCCGTTCGTTTGGGGGTGGTACGCCGTCGTTCTTCGGTGATCCGTGTTGCTGTAGCGTAATACTCCTTGCATCAGCTCCGCAGTAAATGCCGTTCCGCGGTCTGTGATTAGGACTTCCGGGGCTCCATGTCGCAGCACAACCTGGCTTATAAAGAACTTCGCCACTTCTTGTGCAGTCCCCCTCGGAAGAGCGGCGGTCTCTGCGTAGCGCGTCATGTAGTCTGTCGCTACGACAATCCACTTGTTCTGTGATCGTGACGTAGGGAACGGGCCTAAAAGGTCCATTCCAATCTGTTGAAATGGTCTCGATGGGACGGCGATCGGTTGCAGAAGTCCGGCGGGTCTTGTCGGCGGCGTTTTTCGTCGCTGGCAGTCACGGCAGCTCCGGACGTAGTGGGTGACGTCAGCGGTAAGGCCGGGCCAGTAGTACCTCGCCTTGATTTTTCCGATAGTGCGGGCTGTGCCCAGATGTCCGGAAGACGGGTCGTCGTGGCACGCTTCCAAAATTTCGTCACGAAGGTCCGCGGGGATGACGAGAAGGTAATTCGCTCTTGTTCCGGGGCTGAAATTCTTCTTCACAAGGACGGAGTTTCTCAGGCTGAATGCTGGTAAGCTGCGTTTGAAGGTCCTAGGAACGGCAACGTCGCATCCCTCGAGGTACTCGATTATGACGCGTAAGTCGGGGTCGGCACGCTGCTGGGCGGCTAGGTCGCTCTCCGTCACGATCCCGAAGAACGCGCTGTCTTCATCAGAGTCTTGTGGTGGTGGGTCGACGGGGGCGCGGGACAGGCAGTCGGCGTCGGAGTGTTTCCTGCCGGATTTATAAACGACTGTAACGTCGAACTCCTGCAGGCGCAAGCTCCACCGCCCAAGACGGCCAGAGGGGTCCTTCAAATTGGCGAGCCAACACAGCGCATGGTGGTCTGTTACAACCTTGAATGGCCTTCCATACACGTATGGGCGAAATTTTGAAATCGCCCATATAATAGCCAGGCACTCTTTCTCAGAGGCAGAATAGTTTTTCTCCTCCTTCGACAGACCACGGCTAGCATAGGCGATTACCCTTTCGCAGCCGCTTTGCTTTTGGACAAGGACGGCACCCAAGCCTATATCACTGGCGTCCGTATGCATTTCCGTTTCGGCATTTCCGTCGAAATGAGCGAGCACGGGCGGGCTTTGCAGGCGTTTTTGCAGCTCGCCGAATGCTTTTTCTTGGTCGTTTTCCCAGCTGAAAGGGGTGCTATCTTTCGTCAAGCGCGTGAGTGGCTCTGCAATGCGTGCGAAGTTTGCGACGAAGCGCCGGTAGTATGCGCACAGCCCGAGAAATCTCCGCACGCCCTTCTTGTCTTTCGGCCTAGGGAAGTTCGCGATAGCTGAAGTTTTTGCCGGGTCAGGTAGGACTCCCGCGGCGTTGACGACGTGGCCCAAGAACTTGAGTTCCCCGTATGCGAAACGGCACTTTTCAGGCTTCAGCGTCAACCCCGACGTACGAATGGCCTCGAGTACAGACTCCAACCTTGCAAGGTGTTCGTCGAAAGTCCGGGCGAATACCACTACGTCGTCGAGGTATACGAGGCAGGTGTGCCACTTAAGGCCAGCTAGCACAGTGTCCATGACTCTTTGAAACGTCGCTGGTGCTGTGCACAGCCCAAACGGCATCACCTTGAACTCGTATAGGCCGTCTGGGGTTATAAATGCAGTCTTCTCTCGGTCTCTCTCGTCCACTTCAATTTGCCAGTAGCCGGTCTTCAGGTCCATCGATGAGAAGTACTTCGCGTGGCAGAGGTGGTCGAGGGCGTCGTCGATTCGGGGGAGGGGGTACACGTCCTTTTTCGTGATTTTGTTCAGTCGCCGGTAGTCAACGCAAAACCTTAATGTGCCGTCTTTTTTCTTTACGAGTACGACGGGCGCAGCCCAGGGGCTTTTCGATGGCTGTATAATGTCATCGCTCAGCATGTCGTCGACGTGAGTCCGGATGGCTTCCCGTTCGTGTGAAGAGACGCGGTACGGTGACTGTCGGGTAGGTCGGGCTCCATCTTCGGTTATTATTCGGTGCTTCGCTAGAGGGGTCTGACGTAGTTTTGCGCTCGACGAAAAACATTCGCTATAGCGACGCAGCAAAGCCAATAATTTTTTCCGTTGTTCTTGCGGTAGCGCCGGATTCACGTCGAATGGCTGCGGGAGCTTGAATGTTTCTACGGGTGTGCGTTCAAAGTCGGCGACTGCGATCACATCACTTGCTTCTTGCGTTTCTTCGAGGAACGCAATTGCAGCTCCCTTGTTTAAATGCTGGTACTCTTCGGTGAAATTAGTGACCAAAACGTGAGATTGGCGTTGCTTAAAGTGCGCAATGCCTCTTGCGACGGAGACACCGCGGTCGAGAAGCAACCTTCGATCACTCTCTACGATAGCGTCGATGTCAGAAGCAGCATCCTCACAGTAGACGGCGATCATCAAGCTTGCGCGGGGTGGCAGGGTGATGTGATCGTCGGCGATCCTGACAGCAGCACGGTGATCGGGGTTCGGCTGCGGCGTCGTGGAGTGATTGGAGGAAAATGTTATCGACTTGGTCTGCAGATCAATTATTGCGCCGTTGTCCGTCAAAAAGTCCATTCCGAGAATCACGTCGCGGGAGCAGTTAGGCAGAACGACGAACGCCGCAGGGTACGTTGTGCCGTCTATGGTGACGCGCGATGTGCACGTTCCACTTGGCGTCACGAGGTGGCCTCCTGCTGTGCGTATGTGCGGACCGTCCCATCTGGTCATAACTTTCTTCAGTTTAGACGCAAATGGTCCGCTCATTACCGAATAGTCAGCTCCCGTGTCTACGAGGGCGACTACGTCAAAGCCGTCGATGGACACCTTGACGTCAGATGCAGTCGTCCTCGAGTTCCGGGTTCGTCGGGGCGTCGTATCTCTGCTTGTACGTGTTGATGGTCGGGCACTGTGCATCGTCGTTGTCGTCGTCTTCTCAACGGACGTCTTGGTCAGGTCGGGTACGCGTCGCGCCGTGTAGCTGTCGTCGTGTTCAGGAGTCTCGTTAGGGCTAGGTCGGGTCGTCGGGATGAGGGCATGTCGTGAATGATGGTCTTCAGCTAGTCGCTGCGTCGTTGGAGGGTTTTCATTTTTCCGCCGTTGTGCAACTTTACCTCCCGAAGTTGCTGCTTTTAGTTTCCCCCGCGTGGGCTGGGGGACCTTCCACGTGAGAAGTCAGCAGTGCTGCGGCGGTTTGGTGACTGAGACGGGTAGGGCGACGGTGAACGGTTGAAGCGGGCTGGTCCTCGGTTGGTGTTGGAGAGGTATTCTTCGATCTCAGCAGGGCGCTGGCCGTATCGGGGGCGTGGGGCGTCGACGGAGAACCCTCGCAAACCGAGCCTCTTGTAGGGACAGCGACGGTAGATGTGGTCGGCCTCTCCGCAGTGGTAGCACAGCGGGCGATTATCGGGCGTTCGCCACACGTCGGTCTTCCTTGGCGTCTGGTATTGGTCTACAGGGCGTCGGGCGGGCGGCGTTGGACGGCGGTATGGCTCAGCCTCTTGACGACGGGTTGGAGCAGGGCGGGGTTGACGAACAGCCGAGGAGTAGGTCATGGCTTGTGGTTCGCGGGGTGCTTCCGACGGCGTAGAAGTTCCCAGTGCGTTTTGGACTTCTTCTCGGATTACGTCGGTCAGGGAAGCCACTTGAGGTTGCGACGTCGTTGGAAAAAGCTTCCGAAGCTCCTCCCTGACCACTGCTCGGATGGTCTCTCGCAATGTATCGGAGCTTCCATTTGCAGCACCGATGGTCTCCGAGAACAGCGCGTTGACGGGGCGGTCGTACTGCCTGGTTCGAATTTCTAGCGTCTTCTCCATCGCGGCCGCCTCAGACGCGAATTCGGCCACTGTCTTCGGAGGGTTACGGACTAGACAAGCAAAAAGCTCTTGCTTCACTCCTCGCATTAGAAACCTGAGCTTCTTTTCCTCGGTCATTTCAGGGTCCGCACGACGAAAAAGTCGCTTCATCTCCTCAACGAAAATCACGACTCCTTCGTTGGGGTGCTGTGTTCGAGTTTCAAGCAAAAGCGCAGCTCGCTCTTTTCTCACCACGGTAGTGAAGGTCTTAAGGAACTCCCTCTTGAATTGAGTCCAGTCGGTCAAAGAGCTCTCATGGTTCTCGAACCAAGTTCGAGCAGCATCTTCTAAGTAAAAGAAGACATGCCGGAACGTTTCTTCATCGTCCCACCTGTTGAAGATGCGGACGCGCTCCAACTTCTCCAACCATTCTTCGGGGTCTTCAGCGGGGGCTCCCCGGAACGATGGCGGTTCTCGGGGCTGCTGCAGGATGATTGGCGACGTTGTTTCTTGCACCATGGTGTTGGTTGCAGCGTTCCTTCTCTTGGGCCCTTCTGGCAGAAGACCGAACTCGGGCGGTAAATCTTGCAGGCGGGGGCTGGCTCTTGTTGGACTGGCTTGGCGGCTTTTCGAGGTTGTAGTGGGCATGAAGGGTGCGTACCCCGCACCTCCACCAGATGTCACGAAGACAAGGACGATGCAGTGGTGTTGAATGAGAAACACGTTTATTGGAGCGAACTTGTGCTCCCCTAACAACTCAAAAGAATACAGATGCGGCGAAGCAGCGGTCAACAAAGTGACTTGCACAGGCGAGTGACGTCGAATCGAATGCCCCGGCGTCCGCACTGCAGGCTTTTTATCTTTTGGCGCGCGTGGTTCTCGAAACGTCGATTCGCATGGAGAACATAGTAGATCCAAGAAGATTATTCTGGGCTGTTCACGTTAGATCGGAATGCTCTCCCTATCACAACAGATAACACATGCGGCACAGAAAGAAAGAATGGAACACGCGCTTCCCTTGGCGCAGAGATAACACAGACTGGCGCAGCCGGGCGGTAAAAGCAAAACACAAATAAACAAACCCAATGTATGGTTCGCGGCAATATGAAGCAGCATAATTATTGCGTGATGTGCGACTTATACATGTCCGTGTTTGCAATTCAGAATTATTTTTGCTTGCATACCCGTGCGCTCAGGAAACTCAGCTAGATTAGTGCACTAATCTAGGTGAATTTGGAAATATAATTGTGCTAACTCCGCTATTTGTTTTTTTTTTGTACGATCACTTTTAAGGTTTGTTAATTATTTTTGTGTTCGTCTCTGTTTTCAAGTTTCGTTCAATTATTTCGCTCAATTATTACGCTATTTTAAACATATTAAACGTTATCTTCTACCAGGCACGGAGTTTAGACGGTTCGTATTCACGATATTTTTGTACGTGTTTCGGTACTTTTCATCGCTTTTTTTTAGTCTTCCTTTTTTGGAAGAGGTGTATAAATGAGCATTTTTTTTGTAAGGTAGCTTTTACAGTTTATTTCCTATTTTTGGTTCTTTTAGGATTCTGCACGACCAATTTATCTCCATTCACGCAATTAAAACGAATAATTAATTGATTTGATTGATTGTAATGTTTAACGCGCCGACGAAGCGCAGAAGATGAGGCGCGCCGTAATGGAGGGCTCCGGATTAATTTTGACCACCTGGGGATGTTTAACGTGCGCCGAAATCTCGAACCCACGGCGTTTTTACTCTTTCCCTCCATTACAAAAGCGGCCGCCGCGGCCGGGAATCGCACCCGCGACCTTGTGCTCAGCAGCTGAACGCCTTAGCCACTGAGCCACCGCAGCGGGTATAACGAATAATTAAATGTGTTAACTCCGCCAATTATACACTTTTCCGCTAATGCGCAGGGCGTTGCACTGTGGGCAGCTTTTATGATTTTTGTATTGCTGTGTCCCACCGTTAATTTTTGTCCCCGTTTCTTATTCTTGTTTTCGCTTTGCGCGGGAGATGTATAGAACCCATAAATTTAAATTCGCAAGTTTATCGTTATAAATCATTTGTATCTTTTCTTGTTTTTGATATCCCGTTCGATCAATTACCCCTATGTGTGCTATTTTAACCATTAAATCTGTTAAGTCTGACAATTATGAATTTCTGTGGAAATGCAGGGTGCCACAAGGTTCGCCTGTTCGCGCGTTTTTTTATTCACCCTTTTGTCAATATTTTCGCTGCTCCTTTATTTTTGTCTTTGTTTTGCGAAGCAGCTGTATAAAATTTATATTTTTGAATTTGTAATATCCCTCCTCTATTATATATTTGTTCTTTCTGTACCCTCGTTTTTCCTAAGTACGTTCGAGTAATTATCTTTATCCACGCTTTGTAGCTACAAATTATATTAACTCTGCCAATTTACATTTTTGATTAATTGATTGTGGGGTTTAACGCGCCGACGCAACGCAGGCGATGAGGCGCGCCGTAGTGGAGGGCTCCGGATTAATTTTGGCCACCTGGGGATCATTATCGTGCGCCGAAATCTCGTACACACGGGCGTTTTTGCTTTTCGCCTCCATCAGAAAAGCGGCCGCCGCGGCGGGGAATCGAACAATTTACATTTTTGTGAAAATGCAGGGCTGCACATATGGCGCCATACGTGGGGCAGTTGGCGGTTGTGTACGTTCTATAGAATCAGCCAACAACAATAAGCTGCTCTTATTTTAAATGCGACTGTGTGGCTCATGGCATATATTTTATATTACAGTTATTGGTTAAATGTTGGCTTCCGCTTCGCGGAAGAGCGCAAGGGAGGGGTGGTGGGGTCCCTTTATGCACCAATCGACCGGCAAGGGCGGATGCCTTTGCCTGGAATGGGTCGAGTTCTCGGCTGTTCTAATGAAGGCACAACCATTACAGGTGTTCTGTGGCAGCACCCTCGGCAGGAGCTGAAAATAACTGTGGCAAATAAACTCGCAAATACACTCGTGCCCAGACAAAAAAAAATGGCGCATAATTAACGGCGCAACGAGCTGAACGATGCATTCGATGAATTTGGGTCCCTGAAATTACTAACGTAGCGCCATCTTTAAATCTCGCCGCCTTTCGCCTTCGCCCGCGCTCCTTTCCTCCTTCGTTTTAAGTGCGAATGCACTTTATAAGCGACCCCATACCATCCACCGCCGGCGGCGGCGGCGGCGGCGGCGGCGTCTGCAGTGCTCCTCTATATTAAAAAAAAAGAAACAGCATCCGGCGCCAGGTTTCAATCCGAGGACTTTGCGGCCGCGGCGCGACGCTCTACCGACTAAGCCACGGACGCCACGCTGATATCAGTGTGAGTAACGCGCCTTATATCTTTAACGCATTCAAACTACGTTGTCAGCGGCGTGCGTTGGCGACTCAGCGGCGTTATAGCGGCTTGATAACTGCGTGGTGTACACGTGATACTACAAACCCGATGGAAGAGATGGAAGAGAAGGCGGCGAGGCGGTGGGCTGCGGGGGCCGAGCGCAAACGCCGCAAGCGGGCCGACAACCGTGCATTCGGACTTTCACATTCTCCCCCTCGGGGAAATGCGGGGGAATTTTTTTAAATTTGGCTTCGAGCATTGCTGGCAGCACAGTGCCGCTCTCGGCGACGGCGCTGATAGCAGAAACGATTCTGGCAGCATCTCTGGCGCACTTCCAGCTGCCGGAGAAGCGGCGCGCTGTCACAGGAATTTGTAAAAAGTGTTTCGTTCAAATATTTTTACGTGTGTACGCTATCGGCGCCATCGCCGAGACCAGTATGCTGCGAACAATGCTTGAAGCCAGGTTAAAAAAAGTCGTTTGAGAAGTATAGATGGGCTATCGCCGTCGGCAGGCGCGCATGCGTGTTCTCGTCCTTTCATTTACCGCCGGTGCAGCTACACGGCGCTTTGATACAGTTCGGCCACAGCTCCCATGCTCCAATTACTTATGACGGCACCTGTACGTTTTTCCACTTTTTGTTCCCGCTTTGCCAAATTCTGCGCACGTTTGAGTGGCCACTTACGAAGAAATGCGCATTCACTCCGCAACGGTCGTCCACCCTTTGTTCTAAGCAGGCATTATGCACTGCGGGTAGTTTGTCACGTCGTAAGCTTTGCTTTAGACCTGAGGCCGCGTATTCGTTGTGCACGCACTTACTATCCAGCAGAATCAGGGGCGTTGTCGGTTGTCGTAAGGTTGCCTTGTCGAAATTAAGTTCACCCGTTTTCGCGCTTGTTATGTTCGATGGCAGCTTGCGTCCGACTATGTAGCGAATGTGTGCTCAGCGTGCGGGTGTTCTATCTCGGCCAGTAGGTACGTTTTTGCACTTTGCTCCCCCTTTGTCAAATTCTGCGCACGTTTGAGAGTTCACTTAGGTATAAATGCGTATTCGCCCCGCAACGGTCGTCCACTTTTTGTTCTAAGCAGGCATTGCGCACTGCGGGAAGTTCGTCACGTCATAAGCTTTGCTTCTGGCCTGAGGCTGTGCATTTGTTGTGTGCGCCCTTACTTTTTGGCGAAATCAAGGGCGTAGCATCTCCAGTCGGTGGTCGTACGGTTGCCGTACCGCAAGGATTTTCAGCTGCATTCGCGCTCGTTTTGGTAGATGGAAGCTTGCGTCCGACCGTGTAACGAATGCGTTCAGAGTGCGTGTGGGCTCTGTTGCGTGGAATCTTGTATTGTGTAGGCGCCCCGGTAGTATTATGAGTCCGTTGTTATGACATTGAAGCGATTTGCTGCGTAACGGGCGGCGCACATTTGGCAATTGGAGGGAAACAAATTTGCGGCTATGTAAAAAAAACTTACCTAATTTAGTGACCGCGCCGTTACACTAGCGTTCATTCGTATTTTCTGTTGTCGCTTCGTTAAATTCGCGCCGATTTGAGTGGCCACTTGAAATTCATATTTGCCCCGCAATGGTAGTACACGTACCCTCTGTTCCGCGTATGCTTGTGCACAGAGGGCCGTTCATTACGTGTTAACGCTTGCTTCACATGTGAGGTCGTGAACTTGCTGGTTGTGCGCTTACTTCATTTTTATTGTCAACGGTGTAGCATATCCGGTCATTGTCATGTGACCCGATACACGAGATGTAAATGTATTTTCAGCAGACCTATTTTTATTCCGCATTTATTAGCCGCAAGTTGACGTTGGATGTGGCACTGAGCAAATGCCGAAATGCGAATTCAACAATACCACGTTTGAACGATCGCCACACTGGCATTATACCTATACTTGCGGAGCGTTTGGGGCAGATCTGAGACTCGGTGGTGCAATTTTTGTCTTTCTCAATAGGATCATTTCACGGAAGACCAATTTGAGAAACGGATATTGGAGAAGCTTGGCGTTAAAACGCTGAAACAAACTGCCATTCCCAGCATTTTTTCACACAGGAAGCCACCTCAGCAGCGCAAGCCACCTGCTCGACGTAAGTGCACCATTCTGATTGATTGTAGGGTTTAACACGCCGACGCAACGCAGGCAATGAGGCGCGCCGTAGTGGAGAGCTCCGGATTAATTTCGACCACCTGGCGATCTTTAACGTGCGCCGCAATCTCGTACACACGGGCGTTTTTGCTTTTCGCCTCCATCAGAAAAGTGGCCGCCGCGGCCGGGAATCGAACCCGCGACCTTGTGCTCAGCAGCGCAAAGTGCACCATTTTACTGTTTTGTCTACTGGATACCTTTCCACCTTTGCTTCTGCAATCCTACCTATGCATACAGGAGATGCACCATTCTGCAATCAACGTTGCTCACGAGGCCCCGAACAATCCAAGGAGTTCTTTGCTGCTGGTGAGTACACGTAATTTCCAGCATTTATGTGTGATAAAGTTTCTTGCAAGTTTCGCAGCTTACTTTTCCCAGGTTTCATTCAGTTTTGCAGTCATCAGAGTGGCAGATTCCATACCTGCTACTGGATGGGGCTCCAGTGTCCTTTCAGCATGTATTTTTTTCATCTTGCAGCACCCTCTGGTGGTGCAGGATTTTCGTTGGAGTATTTAAGTGTTCACCACTACATTGATGTAATAGGTCCAGACAGACAGTCTTCATGGCGTGAAGGCACTGAACTCCTCCTTGAGCAGCTGCCCATTGGCATTCGTACTACTTGGCAAGCAAAAGTGGTACGAAGTGTGGAAGTCGCAGCATTAAAAAACAAGCAGCTACAACGAACGTGGAGTAATTCTAGTCAACGAGCTTTATGCATTGTACATGCTTGTCTAACAGCTAGTTATTTTGAAGCGTATAAAACAAGTCGTGGATTACAATTTTATAACGAAGAAATGGTCTTGCAGTCCACTCGAGCATTATAGACAAGCGTTCTGCCGGCTGTTCATGCTTGTGCAGTAGTCATTTTGACTGTAAAAGTGATCATGTAGAGCGAGATTTTTCTATTGCAGACATTTGTTGTTTGTTTTGGGTATTCATGCTTTCTCTGGCTGCATATGGCCTTTCATGCAGTTTGTTTACACTAGCTGTGGTGCTGTATATGTTTGCCGTATAATACTAATACTACTACAATGTGTAATTTGTCCGAGACTTTCATCAGTTTTTGTTCATAGGCATGGCCTTAGTTAGCCTGTATACATCATACTACCTTGCAGTGTGTTTTGTGTTAAGCTTATGCACCCTCCTCATGTAAATTTTGTTCCCAATGTACATTATTTTAAGACCGTCCTATATTCTTGTGCGCTGTATGGTTGATGCAACTATGCACTCATTGTAACATCATTCCAAGCAAGTGGTCTTTTGTTTCATAAAAAACTATCATTTTTGTGACGCCACATCCTGATCTGTATTCTTAGTAGCCTTTTCGTTGATACAAAGCCTTTCTGATGGAGGCAAAAAGCAAAAACGCCCGTGTGTACGAGATTTCGGCGCACGATAAAGATCCCCAGGTGGTCAAAATAAATCCGGAGCCCTCCACTACGGCGCGCCTCATCGCCTGCGTTGCGTCGGCGCGTTAAACCCCACGATCAATCAATGATACAAAGCCTTTGCCATTTTCTTAGTCATGGCCAATCTACAGCTCTCTTGTATTCAGTGCTTTGCAGTTGTTAGTTGTGAACTCTATCAATCATGACCTAGTATAGATGTTTGTCTGCGATACAGCATGTTGTTAAAATCTTTACAATACAATGGGGGTTCATGGCAGACTTCGAATAAAGTCCTGATTTTGTGACAACGGTTCATTTGTGTAGTGCACCTTATTCTTTTGTCTCAATCATTGTGATATGGTTTCTCTTTCGAATTTGTTTTGGACGTATTCTTGTGCTAGTGCCATGTACAAATATGCCAGAATATAACCCAGTAAAAAGAAATTTTGTGTCCCTGCTTCTTTTAATAATGCCTGCATACAATCACGTCCTATAGGAAAAAACAGGTTTTGCATGAGTAATTAACTTCAGTAATTTACTGCATCAGCAATTAGTATAAACACCGATCCCGCAGAAACTGATGTTTTATTGTACTGGTGGAACCAAGAGAGCACAATCGAATTTCAGTCTATCCATCGATTGCTGCAGTCGTCTCTCGTGCCTATTCTCAAGATTACAGCCTACATTTTTAAAGCAAAGCTTTTTACCTCTACCCCCAAGGGTTCTTTCGCGAGTGTTGCTGTCACCAGAAAACTCCAGCGAACAAATAAAAGAATTTACTGGCACCGCCGGGAATCGAACCTGGAACTAATAGACCAACAAAGCGACAGCCCGTTGTCTTACCAATTTAGCTACGAGCCCACGCGAAGACGAGGAACACAGGTGGTGTACTCACCAAGCACATCTACGGGTTTACCCCCTGCGTTCTCGCTGAATGCCACGTGAAAGCGTCACGCGACCACTCACGCCCGTCTAGCAGCCCTGTGCGCACCTTGGTCATGTGCTAAGAGTTACAAAAATAAAGGAAGCTCACACCAATGCATCGCATCTAGTACGCCAATGAGCTAAATAAAGCCTGTGGCCTCCAGTGTTCACGTTTTTAAAAAATCACAGCTCCTTGTCGTCCGCATTCTAGCCAAATCAGGGAATACATTCAGATACTCGTTGATGGCCAGGCCATCACTCCAAGCCCCAGCATCAAAATCCTGGGCCTACATCTCGAGGCTAACACGACGAGTGACGTCTCCTTGTAGCGCCTCGATCAGGCGAGTTGCCACCAAGAAGCGAGGTCCAAAGGAATCCGGTACATTTCGATTAATTGAAGCTTTTGACCTCTCGAAAGTCTCTTACGTCAACCCCCTGTCTTCTTCTCGACAAGGAAGACATAAAGATGCTTTATATAATGATTACAAAGGCGGTCGAGCAGGCAATTGGTCTTCTCATGAGTGCGTCCAGACAGAGGCTGCGTAGTACGGGGCTCCACAACACCATGGAAGAGCTGATTGAAGGCCATCTTTCTAACCAGAAGGTCCGACTCAGAACTGCGGTGGGTAACCGCATGCTTCACCAGATTGGCTGGGCAACCCAGAATGTCACTCCGCTTGACATACTCCCAGACTCTTGGCGACTAAAATTAAAGATGCTCCCTTTGTTTAAAAATATGAGCCGCTCAGATGACGAGGGTGACCGAAAAGCACGGTCTCGGACGCTAAACCACCACCCTCGGTGGGGATCATGCAGTTATCTACACAGACGCCTCCAAACATTGAGGGCAGCAATACGCCATCATCGTGGCTACCTCCGGAACCAACCTCCTTGCGTGTATCCTGCTTAGGACCCAAGAAATGACGGCAGCAGAAGAGGCAGCCATCACCATGGCTCTCACTCAACCAGGGGTTCAGAGGGTAGTCACCGATTCCCAGCAAGCCTACTGAAATTACCAGTCGGGTTGGGTGTCCTGATCTGCACTGCGCGTGCTAAAAACCACTCCCCAAACGGTTTCATTTAGCTCATCTGGACACCCCCTCACGCTTCAATGGAGGGCAACAAATACGCCCACCCAACAAGCCTGCGCTTTTACCTCCCGGGCTATGGAGCTGCACGAGGACAGTCACCCGCTTGTCACGTTCAGGGAGATAACCCAGCATTATCACCTTCTGAAACAGACCGTAATTTCGCCTTACCCTGACCTTTCCAGAGAACAACAAACTACACCACGGCTCATACAATCCGGGCTCCTTCCCACTGCCTACGCGTCTTCACTTAATGCATACGAATCGCTACGACGCTGAATGTATATTTTGCTCAGAAGTAGGAACACTCCTCCCCGTAATCGGGGTGTGCGACTTTAGCCCTTATCACCCTCCTCTTTTTCCGTCAAGTACCCAACAAGAGCAATAGGAAGTGCTGCTGTTCAGGCCCTCTCTACCTACCCAGCTTTAGCGGTTGGACAGAATACAGGCCGCGCGGACTGCATATAGGCCCCACAGAAGAAGGAATCACTCCCCAGTGCTGCACTCTGGGCCGTTCAGAAATCTGAACAGAAGTATTTCTTCCTCCTTGTCCTCCTTCTCTGCCGCAAATCTCGTCGCCTCCGTTTGTGGCGTAGCGACGGAGAAGTCAGATCGTCTAACACCGGATTAGAGCTTACTTTAATTTTATAAAAAAAGTTTCCCATCTTTTGCTACACCAGTACAACTCAACGAAACACCGTCCATGCATCATGCATTGATTGAACCTTACCAAGAATATCTCTTCGAAGTATTTATGGTGTGGGTAAGTGCATTTTACTTCTCTCAGGTTTTACTATTTCTAGAGTGATGTGAGTGAATTTAAGTCACGTCACATGGGTAATAGTTATGGGTGCCGTTTATAGCTTTGCTTTCCAACCACATTCACGGGGTGGATTGGCGCGATTTTTTTACACAGCTCTAACCTGAACAGATGGTGGCATGTGCAATCTGATGTATCCGGCTGAGAATTTAGGCAGCAGGGATTTCACGCCACTATGTATACGTGCGCACAAATGGCGTGCAGCAAGTTGAGGAAATTTCGAAGTACGGCGACGAACTCGAGGACGCATGTCCTGTACCACGTGGCGAAAGGTGTTTTCACAGTGCGCCTTAATTCTTCACTACGATGCACAACTCGATTCACGTTTGCTAAATCGTGTAGCAGTGCAGTCACGGCCAGCTCGGCTGTAGCAAGCTCTAATTTATAAAGCCCACACATCAATGTTAGCTGTGCAGAACAAAAAGGATTCACAATTGCGCTTGTTAAGCGCGCTTCTGGCCTTGGAATACGGTAGTTATTATAGAACTGGGCACTACAGCTAATTGTAAGCTGAGCGCATTCTTTTACGGCGCGTTCTTGGTGCCAGCCTTTTCCACATATTCCCGACAGGGCCTTACTCGAAGTAATTGTGAACGCCAATCGCACGAACATTGCTATGCCACGGACGCACAGCCAAACGTACAGCCGTCATGGGCGAGGCCAACAAGGAGACGCGAGAACTTTGACCCTGACAGCCGCCTATAACGACGTGAAGGGGACATATACTTTGCAACAGCGTCAAAGCACCGGAAAGTGACGGAATAAAGGTGGCATGAATGTCAGCAGCTAATGCGGAACGCATACTGAGCGCTGCCTAATGATCTACAACTAAAGCTAAAAAACGCGAACGCAAAAAAGCGAGCGCAGCGCTCGAAATGCCGCGAACCAAGGTCACCGCGAACCATGCGCAAGCCCTCTGTGCAGCGATTGCACGACCACAACTTAATCGCGCAAATGCAAGAACGGAATTATTGTAACAGAGCAATTTGAAACGTCCACGTTCGGTCCTTTCGTGTTCACGAACTATCCTGAGCATGCCGCACACGTAAACAAACACCGCGCTGTCCGTATGCGCCAGCGGCATCCATCCCGCAAATATCCCCTTCTACACAAAAATATGCAACAAAACAGCCTCACTCAGGGCGTGTTGGTAATACGGGGCTCTAGAAATACTATTAATGCTACCAAAGAGCGATTGCGGCGCGAAAACAGGAGCAAACTGCACGAAAAACTGCAGCGAGGGGCCCGAAGCGTTGCGAGGGCGTCTGCTCTGAGGAAGCCAACAAAAATGGCGGACCCGCCGCGGAGTTAAAGGGACCGCGGAGCCACGGGTGAGGGGATAGAAAAAAGAGGAGGGCAGCGGAGAAGGAGGGAGCGGTTGGCGCTACCTTAGTAATTTTAGAAACCTTACGATGCATAGGTGCGCACTGCCGCCTGGCGGAGCGTGGGGGAACCAGCACGCTTACAAATTTTGGCTGGGGCGCGCGGCAATTGGGACAGCCGGAGCGAAACGCGCGCGGGGGAATCTCGTAGGCCATGCTGCTAGTCCTACAGCCAAAAATTGTAGAAATTGTGATATTTATGCCAAGATTAGAGAACGCAAGAAGACCGCAACACTTCCAACACAGCAGCGAATCGAGAGGTCCGAAGGATGCGGGGGACGTCGGCTGGTACCAAGGCATGCTTGTGGCGCGTACCAGAACTGCCAAAAGGAGCCACTGTGTACGGTATTCATAGCCAGTGTGAGAGCCGCCATTTTCGCACAACACAAGAAATCATGCTGGACGTGTAGAGCCCGAGGCACCAAGTTTGTGTGCGTTAGTCTCTATGACTGTTAGACTATATGACTTTTAAGCATAATGTAATAAAAATGGTCTAGCTGACAGTGTTGCTATTTTCTAAGCGATAAGAACAAAATGTGTTCTGTTGCAGCTTTCTTCTTATTCCATTCTTCCAGTGTCATGCTACACAACGCTAGGAATCTCAGCCGCGCCGCAGATAGCAGTAGTAGACGGCGAGTGGCTGCGCCCCACTCAGGTTGTCAGTGCAGATGCGCCGGCTGTTTCTGATTCTCGCGACATTTCGGCGGTCATACTTCTCGCAACACTGGTGCCATATGGTATGCGGTTTTCCTTAATAATCACTGCACCTTATTTTCGGCACAGCGGCTCCCCAGATCGCGTTCTTGGCGCTCACGAAACTTGATTATGACGACAATCAAACTGGCCTAGCCCAGGAAGTTTGGCCGTGCCTCCAAATGTGACCTTGAAGTGATACCACTTCACTCACGGCAGCACCGTACACCGTATTCCAGCTGTTTCCACGTGACTCGCCATGTGATTGAGAAATTTTTTTAAAACAAAGACGAGGCCGCTGTCTGCCGTGGCTGTAGGGCTATGTGTGGAAAGGCAAATCATAGAAGTGTAACTCGTACTATCGCACTTCGTCCCATAGGGCAATTCGTCTTTCGGTGTTTGCTTCTTCTTTTGCTTGTTTTTTCAACCTTCGTAATAGGACAGTGTTGGGCAATCACGAATCATCTCATTGAAAATTACGTTCAAGAACCGGCGATGAGGCTATTTGGTTCTGGTTCATTTTAGTATTGTGCGAAACACCATACCGAGGTAAAGACACAAGACGGGCACAGTGCGGACTAATTGCACAATTTTATTGAGAAAGCCAGCCATCTACAATAAAAAGCAAACACCTCTTGTGTTTTAGGAATGAACTTGTTATGCGTAATATTGAACATTAAAAGTGGCGCAACTGACATTCATTATGCTTCGACGCAAGTACCACACAAGGCACTCTTATTCCTGTTATCAGAAATGAAGAACATGTATCTCCTTGGTATCGAGTACATTGTCAAATAGCCACATACGACCCAGGGTTCCTCAAGGCACAAAGATTGTTGGAGCGAACTTGTGATCTGCAAAACCCTCAAAGAATACTGAAACGTCCAAGTAAAGCGAGTGACGACCACAGGCGATCGTCGGCGAATCGGGTGCCAGGCACCTCATCTTCCCGCATTTGTATAGAGTGCTCTTGTCACTAGAACGCGTGTTAGGACAGTCGGGTGGCGCCATGAGGTGATAAAAAACATAAAGAGGCAAGATTTGCGGCAGTATTGTCACTAAATGAAGTGCAAAACAAGGTCTTGCCGAAATAATGTTTTTGCGAGGGAACTTACACCGAGGAAAACCACTAGAACAAACCACAAACGTCCAAGAAGAACAACTAATGTAACCTCACATGAAAGCATCGGTCAATATAATGCCGCGCCGTTTCCTCTTCGGTCGGTTGACATGGGCGTATGTAAAAACGTTTACTGGATTTAAAAGCGACTCGGAGCCGTTTGACGAATTGTGTTACGCGTCCAATTTTTCTGCAAAAAATTGCCCTACTAGGAGTTTCTCTATTACGAATTGTTGATCGATTGATTGATTTTTGGGTTTGTCGCGCCGAAACTAGACAGGAGATGAGGCGCGCCGCAGTGAACGGCTCCGGATTAATTTTGAACACCTGGGTAGCTTTAACGTGCGCCGACATCACGAACGCACGGGCGTTCTTGCTTGTCGCTTCCATTAGAAAAGCGGCCGCCGCCACCGGGAATCGAACCCGCGTCCTTATTACAAAATTTCTTTCGACAAAATGCCCGTATGGCCTCCGGCTCATCGGAATTTCTCGCAATGTGCTCCATGTTAGTGTTGTGCGATATAAGGACGCACCGGGAAAGCTGGTCCTTCGGTGCCAAGGTTGCCTGCGTGCTCCCAGTGGCGAAAGCGGCAATCAGCGTCGGACCATCCGACAGATGTCACTCGGCTTGCTTATGAATTAAAATGGGAACTAGAATACGATTGAGAATAGCGGCACGGCGAGACGAGCGCAGAAATGTAACATCGGCGAGCTGAGCGTCGGGAAAAAGACGCAGACAGGCATTATCAACGAGATTTAAAGGTGCAATGGACGCTGCGACGCCTTTTGAAACTCGCGAAACGAAAATAGTAAGTGCTTCATGAATTCAACGCTCGACTAGCCATATCGTCCGATTCGCAAGCTGTGCTACGGCTGCTTTTTGTTGCATAACCAGGCCTAGCCGAGGCAAGCCTTTTTAAGTGTCATAATTCTGTGATGCGAATTGTAAATGTTAGGGCGAAAATCGTGGTACTAAGTAGAATGCAGGTTTAGGGTATTTGGTTACGTGGTACATCGAGTGGGCTACTCCTAACGTCCCCCAATGCGTAGGCAGTCACGGGCGTCTGAGCTATGATATAGCCCTGACGTTTTTTTTTGTTCACCCAGAACTCTCCCGTATAACACGGAGAGGACGGCTTTAGAGTCCACCACACTAATTTGGTTGACCACCACTCATTGTGTCTGCCACCAAAGTACGCCAATGAGATAAAATGCGGGCATACTCATTTCTGATACTCTGACGATGACTACTACTAGCGCAGTGCAAAATGACGATGGAACATGAAAATAAACAATTTACAATCTGTATAAATGCGTGGTGATTATTCCTTCAGTGCTCACATACAAAGAAATCTCGCAGCTTTGCCATGATCTAAACCTTGATCTACTTAGGGCAAGCTTCGCGAGTTTTTTCCGAAGCCTTTATTTTTTGTTCTCGCCTTCTGCCTCTTATCGACCGGCCGATTCTAATTCTAAAAGCCGCACGTAGTGCTCTACCTACACGTGCTAGCACTTCCCAATCCCCCTCGGTCACCCGTACACCCCACCTGCCAGGGCGAACAAAGCAGCTGCCGGCGGCAGCAGCCACTCCCCCCCAGCACGTACACAGCCGGTAGGGAACCACTCCTTTTTCAAGCTAATGCCCACACCACCGCTTCTCGATAAAATCAGCGCTGTGCTCACTCTACAAACTTGAACTTCGCTTCCCTACAGATAAGGGCTTTATTTATAGGCCTGGGTCGTGCTTCCGTCCCTCCATACTTCTTGTTGGAAATTCTTTTTGGTATATTTGCAATCTCATTTGTCTGCTCTTCCGCTCCGTTGCCAGTAGAATCCAAGAATGCGATGAAGTGAGGCTTCCGGGGAAGAGCTTGCCTATTTAAACCAGTATAACGAGTCAAAATGCCATAGTGTCGAGATTTCGCAGCAGGTTCAAAATGATAGGGTGAACTAAGTTAATATGGAGCCCTCTAACACGGCCCGCTTTTTAGAAAATTTAAGTGGCCTCGATAATTGTTTTGTTTTGTTCATATATAAGTGTTGTGCCTCCGGGCTAATCGTATTGCACGGTTTCGCAATAACTCAGCGAATGTTACAAATCCAGCTGTAACGTGATACATTCTTCTTCCTTCGATGTTAGACTCTTCCCCGCCGTTCTTTTTCTAAAGTCGCTTCATTTGTTTCGGGGCGCTGGTAATTTATTTTCGTTATATTTTGCCGAAACCGGAAGCAGGTTAAAAGCGACAGCGCCTTTAGGGACCATGGAAAGAAAATAAAAACCCTAAGTATGAACCGGAATACATAACGCAAGAAACAACACACGGGAAAGTTTTAGGAGCAGGAATAACCTTTATTGCAAAAGATGAAAAGCGCTGCTTCTTGAGCTCGTGACGCCCTAACACAAACCTGCGGATTTGCGCATTGGCTCGAGCGGCGGTGATCCCCATAAGTTGGTCCATCAGGTTCGACCTAGTCACCGGTACGGTATCGAAGGGTCGTGATGAGTGTTCAGGGAGGCATATGTGGTGCAGTAGACTAGTCTGTATTCGCTGGGGCAGTGAGGGCATTTAATAATGTGAACTGTGAAGAGCAAGCACCGTTCTAGATTCACCTGCGAAAAGGTATTAGTGTGTAGATGTCGCCAGATGTCGCTTCTTCCACAGATGAAAAAGCCAATCGGTCCCGCCTTCACAGCTCGGCAGCATTGTCCCTCCTTCTCCCACGTGTCTTTTTTCCACCCTCACTCTCACTCTTCGAGATAACGGGCGGAATTCGCACGGAATCATTCGCAGCTTTGCGAGAAGTGCCGCTTGCGATCAACTGCGAGTCACGCGGTACCACTTAAATGTCGATCTCTGAGGCATGGCAAAAGTCGCTGGGCGGGCCAATATTGATTTCACAATAAAACTACTATAACCTAAATTGAGAGGCGTTTCATTTTTCTGTAGAAATAGCCCTTATTGTGGCACCGCGTGACTGGCGTACGCACAGGGAGGATGACAAAATAATTGGTTACTGCCAGCTGGAAATTTTCGACGATATGTTGCAGGGTGTAGGGGCCACGGAGAAATGAGAGGCTACTTACTCAGCTTTAAATAACTAATGAGAACGCATCATTATTTTTTTGCAAGCACGCTTCACACAGGCGCGACTTTAATATCTGTTGTCGGAACAAAGGACGATCATGCAGTTCAAAATTTCCGTGACGAAGATGAAAAAAAAAGTTTCTGAAAGACATGTATAGTACGGAATAGTATCCCGAAGTATTTACTTTTGCGCGCTCTTTATAAGTATTCAGTGTGTCGTTGTTGTTTAGTTCACGTTTTACAAGCAAGCCCTAAAGCGAAAGCGAAGCGTTTTCGTTGACACCACTTTTGCACAAAAAAATGCGCAAATAAACCGAAACAGTATTATAATCACGATACTAACAAAAAAAATCCTTGACTATTGTATTTCAATGGAAGATCTGGAGTGGTCACCGTGACTCACCCCGGAGCGCGCCGACTCCGCGACGAGCACGTACTTCGAAGCTGACTTTGGAACGCAGCTGCTCCCGCCGGACCAAGGTGCCGAACCGTGATGGGAACAGGGAACCCCAAGCATCCTTTGTGTCGCGCCGTCCCGAAATTGTCTAGTTCCCATGGGCGTTTATGTTTATCTTGTGCTACGCGGATGGAGGAGGCAGAAGGGCGAGCACTGACCGGAAGCGGAGACGGAGTCGAGTTGGCGATGCCATGCGGCAAAAGTAGGCGCGCTTGTGAGTTCCGGCGGACTCTGCCGATTTTTGCGAGACACTTATCTTGTTCCACGGAGCGATCTCGGCTGCAACGGCGCTCCCGATCTGCCATTGGAAGAGGATTTGGTTGCTCCCGATCTGCCATTGGAATGCGTCAGTGTCATGAGCAACCTCCCGAAGGGGTATGTGACAAAACCCCCGAAGGGGCATGTGCCCAATAGACGGGCGTGAAATTTGCCAGCATTGAAGTGGACTTAGAGACGTGAGGAACAAGAGGAGGGAGGCAAGCGCTGGGAGAAGGAAGAAGAGGAGAATCCCAGGCTACGCTCCTGGAGCCGACCCCAGCGTCATCGGGGCCTGACGACGCCTCAGGCCTACCGACCGGAGTTCCAGGCGACGATCCTGGAGGAAGACCCCGCGGCAACGCACCGTCGGCAACTCCTGAAACGGGATGCAGCTGGGCTACAGGCGGCGACGCTCGAGCTACGTTGCGATGTCAGTGCGACATCAAAACTAGGGCTACGCTCCGTTGGCTGTCGGTGGCGTCGGGTGGGCCAGATTCCTGCAAGCTTCTACGAGACGCGACGAGACGCATCGACAGTAACGTGAGGCTACGTCACACCTGAAGACTTAAACGCGAACTCAAACCGCGAGAACGCTCCCATGACTATTTACCGTTTTTTGTCTTGTGCCTTAATACCGTCGCCATCTATTAAACGGTTTTTTCTGTGCGTCCAGTCTACTTGGTGAATTGACGTGACAATTTTGGCGAGCCTGCCAGGATCCATAATTTTGTATTGTCACTGTCAATTCACCCAGGTGGACTATGGATCCAGAAAAACTGTTAGCCCTTACCGAGGCACTGGGATTGACGAAGGAGGAGGCGTTGGCTATATCGGAAAGAGCAGCCCGGGAGAAGCAGAAGAGAGATGAACGAAAACGGCAGAAGGAAAAGACAGAGCGGAAAATACAAGAACTTAAGGTGCAGCTTGCTGAATACGCTTCGCAAGGACCAGTAATAGAGAGAAGCGAGAGGACAGGCTCTGTGTCACCCCGAGCCATAAAGACCAGTCCTATGACTTTGATGTCACCATTCAACGAGAGCCGGGACAATATAGACGAGTACCTTCAACGATTCGAAAGAATGGCCACATTCCAGTGCTGGGAAAGGTCAGAATGGGCTACAATGTTGAGCTTGCTGTTGGAAGGAGAGGCATTGAGTGTCCTCGAGCCACTGCCAGCGTCAGACTCTAATGACTACGACATAGTAAAGATTGCTCTCCTCCAAAGGTTTCGCCTAAGTGCAGAAGGGTTCAGACAAAAGTTCATAAAGTGCAAGCCAGAAGATGCAGAGACAGGCCGACAGTTTGCTGCCCGGCTAAGCAACTACTTCGACAGCTGGATTGAGCTTTCTGGCACCGAAAGAACCTATGAGGCAATCCGAAATAGGATCATCGTGGAGCAATTTCTAAAGTGCTGTAACGCCGATTTAGTAGACTTTTCAAAAGAGAGACGGCTTCAGGCTCTCGACGACCTGGCCGAGTCGACAGACGCATACATCGAAGAGCAGGGGTTGGAAAATTTGGGTGAAATGAAAGCCAAGCCAGACAAGAAGCCGGAACTCAATGCAAACACTCCAGAAGCAAGAGATTGTCCAACAGGTTCCCGCCTACCTAGAACATGTTTCTCGTGTGATGGCGTGGGGCATCTGCCAGAAGATTGCCGCACTAATAATTCAGGTGGAAAAGCAGACCTGGTGTGCAACGTTTGCTACAAGAGGGGACACGAGACTGAAGACTGTCGGTTTAGGACCAAGGACAAGGCGGGGAGTGTTTTGTGCACACAGATCCGGACGCCAGGTCATCAGCAAGATTATGAGGGAAGAAAACTAGATAAAGCTGAAGCAGTAGTAGTTTGTTCAGCGATTGACCAATTGGACGAGGAAAAGTCACTGCTGCGGGTTCCGTCCTTTCAACCATTGGCACTAACTCCTAGTGAACTAGAACGACGACAAAAACAAGACCCATCTCTACGGGGCTGCTATCTGCAAGTAGGAACTGAGTGGAAACGGAATCGTACAGGGTACGAGTTCCAAGTAGTAAATAGACTCCTTTACAGAAGGTGCCAATACAATTCTGGTAGACAAGCAATGCAGCTGGTCGTACCTCAAGAGCTACGAGATGCAATTTTGGCAATAACGCATCAAAACGTGGTGGCGGGGCACCGACGGTTAAATCAAACCCTTAGGAGGATCACCGAGGAGTTCTTTTGGCCTAACATGCAGAGTGACACGAGGCGTTATGTGAAATCGTGCCAAGTTTGCAGGCCAGCTTTTTTTAAGGACCTCTCTGGAAATCCACCACGTCGAGGACAGTCGAATGCTATGTTACCAGTCCAAAGAGCGATTGCAAACAATGTCCAACGGAAATGGAGTAACGAAGCACGGGAGAAGTTCCCCAGGTGGCCATTTAAGTTCAGCTGGCGAGGAAATAATGGAGGATACAGAGCGCAAAGAGCACTTGTTTACAAGAAGGGAAAACTATGGAAGTAAAAATGATTCAGAACGTTCGACGTGCTTCATAGACAGTTAGTGCTGTATTTAGTTACATTCGTTAAAGACTGGGAACTATGCACACTTGTGAACTTAAGAATGGCATGGCAAACTTTGTGTGAACTTAGTTTCTTACAGACTATTAGGACTTTGTGGTGACACCGTGAGTGTGAGAAACGACAGTGCGAGCCAAGCTAGTGGAGTCTACAAGATCAACCCGGCGGCCAATCTTTGGGGTGTGAATGAGCCGTTTTTTAGGGAAAAAACGCTTAAAAGGGAGAGGTAATGTCATGAGCAACCTCCCGAAGGGGTATGTGTCAAAACCCCCGAAGGGGCATGTGCCCAATAGACGGGCGTGAAATTTGCCAGCATTGAAGTGGACTTAGAGACGTGAGGAAGAAGAGGAGGGAGGCAAGCGCTGGGAGAAGGAAGAAGAGGAGAATCCCAGGCTACGCTCCTGGAGCCGACCCCAGCGTCATCGGGGCCTGACGACGCCTCAGGCCTACCGACCGGAGTTCCAGGCGACGATCCTGGAGGAAGACCCCGCGGCAACGCACCGTCGGCAACTCCTGAAACGGGATGCAGCTGGGCTACAGGCGGCGACACTCGAGCTACGCTGCGACGTCAGTGCGACATCAAAACTAGGGCTATGCTCCGTTGGCTGTCGGCGGCGTCGGGTGGGCCAGATTCCTGCAAGCTTCTACGAGACGCGACGAGACGCATCGACCGTAACGTGAGGCTACGTCACACCTGAAGACTTAAACGCGAACTCAAACCGCGAGAACGCTCCCATGACTATTTACCGTTTTTTGTCTTGTGCCTTAATACCGTCGCCATCTATTAAACGGTTTTTTCTGTGCGTCCAGTCTACTTGGTGAATTGACGTGACAGTCAGCCCCACAGAGAGTAGGATAGTTGCTCCGAAAGTGCTCCGGATCTGCCATTGGAATTCAACATATGCTAACTAAAGGAAGCACTGCTTCATCCGCGATTTCTGAATACAAAGGGCTCTACATGTCCTG
>NW_027526264.1:417289-498400 GCF_048455015.1 Haemaphysalis longicornis | reverse complement strand
GTGGACGATGACAAGATAGGATGGATACAGGATTCGTCGGCAGCTGTACGAGAGCTTCGAAAAACTCTCACATCCAACGAACTTCTGCTAGAAATCCAGGACATAGTGGACACTTATCCATGTCCTGTGCGCGTGTCATGGCGCCAACGGAATAGCCACCCCGCAATGCAGGCTGCAGATGCCGGAAGACACCCCGTGCATGTGCAATATCCCCCTCCTCTTGCACCTTCGTCGAACGCTGTTCGCCTTGGCAGTGCAAAAGAACGTCTACGGTGCACCGCGCGCGCTCTCATACCTCCACACGGTACGGATCTCACTGGCGGGTTGTATCGCCAAGATGAGGTCCTGCTCAGACGTCTTCGCCTGGGAGTCGCCCTTACGCCAGCTGTGACGGGGTCCTGGCCACCTCAATACCATGCCCCGTTCAACTCCACGTGCGCCTTTTGCCCCGCTCCAGTTGACCAGGCTACAGCAGAGCACCTGGTGTGGAGTTGCCCTGCTCTGCGAAGCCTACGCGATGTGCACATCGCCACCTGCGGCCCGCGCCCCGGACGTCCGCCAGACTTCATGGCGTGGATACAAGGTCCACAACATGGCCCCCTGCTCCGATTCCTTCGGGAATCCGGAGTGTATCTGTACATTTAATTTCCCCTTATGCTGAATAGAAAACTTCCGCAATAAAAAAGGTGCTCGTATCTGTTGTAATTCGTCTTCGTCGAAGTACGTTTTCTTTCTTTTTTCGTTAGCTATAAATTTCGCGGTGGCATATCACCAGCTCAGTGATACGCCTTCGACTGGGGCATGACCAACGACCGGTGCGCTCATGCCCTGCCTGCTGTTTCACAGGACACGGCTACCAGTGTTAAATCTCCAGCTGGCTATGCGCCAGTCATGATCATCATCGTGGATATACCGTGTCAGTAAAGTGATCATCCTTGCTAAGGGCAGCCATGGCCCAGGTCTGCCTTGCGTAGTTCTTCCGCTATATTTTGGTGCCATTAAGCCCGGAAGAATGGACACGTGCGGCGAAGGAGATCACCGACAATCCCTTTGGCTTGAAGTTCGTAAAACCCCGTAATCTGCCTAGCGTAGACCACCGTTGCCTGGCCCTCAGTCGCAGATCGCCATGGCTGGCCCTGACCGCCCACCTAGGACCGACCGGAGCCTTGAACGGAACTCAGATACGCACCGTCATGTCCAGTGTACCACGCTTGGGATCAACTGTATGTCCCCAGAGTACCAAGCCGGTGACGACCTGGACGCCCTGCGTTCTTTGAGGAAGGTTCTGCGTGCTGCTGTTAGGAGGCTGCTAAAGGCAGCTACTCAGCTGCGGCAAGTTCCCTCACCGTCTGCGTTGTACTTGCTGTTGGCTATCAACGAGATCGAACAGAAAGTCGCCGAACTCAACAAGCTGAACCATTTGATAGGTGAGCGTGTGGAAGGAGACGAGTTAGAACACGATTGCTACGATATTTTGCACTACCAGGAAAGGATATGTGGGGCGCTCTGTCGGCTGTGATCGAACTTGAACGATCTGCGGGCAGCCGGCATTAAGTTTTTCTGAAAAGTAACTTCACCCCGCCTACACGAACCCTATCACGTCGGCTCACACACGCCGACTTCGCCAGTTGTAATGCCGATGCTGCAGGTTTGAAATTTCAACGGTGAGCCACGTTGGGGCAAGGGGTTTTGGGGCCGTGTTGAGACGACGGCCCACAGCCACGTTCCAGCTATTGACAAAGTGGGAGCCAGCACCGAGGTAGCGTCGGGCGTTCCAGCGAAAAACAACTTTGAAGAGCGCGAGGCCACACCAGCCGCATACAAGGACAACTCAGCTGCTCCCGTCCAAGTGCAAAACAGAACACGTGAATTAACCGACGTGAACGAAATGATAGAGCCGCTACCGTGTGAGCTTGAGTTGGAGTACATCTTTTTTCCCGACTTCATGAAGGGTGAACCGTTACCGGACATTCGTGAAGGCCGGCTAGCAGTAATCGTAGACGTATTCCGGGAGGTTGCATTCAAACGGACATATGCGTCCTTCTGGGTATCAGAAGACACGAAGGCTGAACAACCTTTGCTGACCACTTTTCTTCCTTGTGCCAGGCCTGGTAGAAAAGCAGAAGAACCTTATTCGGAGCTGACACGTATCAAGAAAATTCACTCGTCAGGAAGAGAGATAGAGAAAAAAGCCCACGGGAGGTTCGAAATCGATCTACGAACACCGTTCGATGCCAAGACATTTTAGGTTGCACGCTGTCATCTTCAGGACAATCGCAGCACGACTCAAGGACGTCAAGTCTTTCAGGAAGCAGGGCGCATAGTTCGGTTGTCACCCGCGTTACCTTTTCGGCGCTTGGATGTCTTGAAAGCTGCAAGACGGCGCAAGCACTACTGGAAGAGCATGAGGAGACTGGGTTTGCATACAGCTATACAAGGACTGACCTCGTGGAGCGAAAAGAAACTTTACGGTTGTGGACATTATTTTATCAACGAGGAACTATCTTGCGGGCTGGGGGAAATGTAGTTCCGAAGCCAGGTATACGCTGCGCCGCAGGGAAAATGTTTCAGCGTTGCGAAGCCACAAAGAACTTGATCAGCACGTTCAAGCTGTGCCGCAGGGATGAGGGTTTCAAGACGCTTTAACGAGAGGCTTCAGCGCGGTGTGATCAGGGTCCACTTGACGCTCAAGCATTCGGGTTAACTGCGAGACTAATCCGAAGAGACAAGTACTAGGCGGCCATGTTGGAATCTGGCTGACACGCGTTCGTAGTGACAGCTCGAGAAGCGGTCGGCTGGCCTGCTAGTAGGGTGTGCTGCAGCGCGCTTCTACAGCGGCAGGTACGAACGTTGCGCGCGGGAGGATGTTAAATCTCCCGCTGGCTATGCGCCAGTCATGATAATGATCGTGGATTGACCGTGCCAGTAAAGTTATCATCCCCGCTAACGGGCAGCCATGGCTTCGGTTTCGCTTCGGTGGTTCTTTCCTTAACTACAGAACACAGACGATTTCGGCTTCCTCGTAGATTGTAGACCTGTTGTTGCATAGTGAAGAACGAAAATGCCTAAAATTGATTATGAGTCCAATTGTCATGCCAACCCCGCACGGGGCACCTTGAGTATTTATGGTGACGGTGTTGGCGACACCGCGGACCCCGAGCCAAAACATAAACTGTAACCTACCGTGGTGATGTGTTTAAAGGTGAAGGGTAGAAGCCTCAAACGGTGGCCGTCGGAGCCCAGGTCAAGCTCCGGCGGATGGGCTCCCTGTCTGTTTACCAGGCAGGGAGCTCCGGGACCTCTCAAGCTATCAGGGTAAGCTTTGAGAAGAAAGTACCCCGTCCCCTGCTTCTCTACTATGAATGTTGGCATTCTCTAAACTCCCCCCCAAACGTGATCGGTCCCTGAAAAGGGGCCGCACCGAAGTATCTTTTCCTTCATTGCCATCTTTGAATTTCCTGAACCAGATTATTTTTCTCGATTTCTTGTCATGGAATCCATCAATCCAACCCACCCTCTTACATCTCAGTCAGTCTTCTTGATTGCCAAGTATCTTGAAGCCATAGTAGGAATATCGTATAAGTGCAAAAAACAAAAGTCTGGTGAACTCCAAATTGAAATAAATGACAAGCAGCAGTCTGCAAAGCTTCTTGCTCAGACTAGACTGGCTGATCTCGACATCCGGGTCACACCCTTTCGGAGCCTCAACAGCTCGCAGGGTGTGATATCCGAGACAGACCTCCTGAACGAAACGGATGCGGATCTCCTTGCCGGCTTGAAGGATCAGGGCGTCACTGCCGTGAGACACATCACTATCCGCATAGACGGCAGGGAGATTCCCACCAAGCACATTATCTTGACCTTTGACCGCGCAGTTCTCCACAACACATAAATGTAGGTTTTATCCGGTGCTCAATACGTCCCTACATCCCGAACCCGCGGCGCTGTTTTAAGTGCCAGAGGTTCGGGCACGGTACGAACTCTTGCCGTGGCCGAACGACGTGTGCAAAATGCGCGGCGCACGATAATGCGAGCGAGAACTGCCCATCCGAAACTCTCACTTGTGTAAACTGCGGGGGGCCGCATGCAGCGTACTCCCGCAAGTGTGAAAAATTTCAAATGGAAAAAAAGATAATTAGCATCAAGGTCACGGAGAACATCACCTTCCCAGAGGCGCGAAAGAGGTTCGCCTCTTTCCCTCTGGGGAGGCACGCAGACGCGGCTCGCCGGGGGGCAGAGCGGCGTCTGGTTTCCACAGGGACCCAGTTCAGCGAGTCTGACCTGGTCCCGCCCCCGCCCACCGCTGGGTTGCCTCACGCAGCCCAACCCGGCACCACGCCGCTTGCTGAGGCAGCAGCGGTTGTGGTGCAAACCACTTCTGTCGGGACCGGTGCCACTCCCGCCTCTGTCTCCCCGTCCTCCAGTCCGTTGGAGGGTACCGAGGTGATGGACACCACGGGCCCCGCACCGGCTCCCACCGTCACCGCACCGCCCGTGCCACCTCTGGTGCCCCGGACGCCCTCGGCGGTCCCGAGGGGGGGCTCCCGAGGGGGGGGCCAAGTCCGGGGGGCCCGGTCCGTCGGGCACCCCTCGGACATCCGACGACGAGATGGATGTCGGGCCGTTCCTGCCTGCAACGCAGCGCAAGGAGCAGCCACCGACTTCCAAGCCTACAGACAGGCCTCAAAAGCCTAACCCCAGAGTAACAGCCCCGAAAGACGACACATGAACACATACACACACTCCATTCATTCTTAAACCTAAATAATGTGAACGGAAAACATCATTCAATTGAACTGCAGAGGCCTCCTTAAAAATCTTGATGATGTGTATGATATCCTGCATGCCAATCAGGCAAGTCTCATGTGTCTCCAAGAGACTCACCTCAATTCCAAACAGACAAATTTCTTAAATAGGTACGTGGTATTCAGAAAGGACAGGGTTGGCTGCACACACTCTTCAGGAGGTGTGGCAATTGTCGCCCGGAAATCCTTAGCCTGCCACCCTGTCACTCTGAACAGTGTCCTCGAGGCTGTAGCAATTCGAACAATATTATTTAATAGGTGGTAACGGTGTGCTCCATTTACATTCCTCCTGATCATGCACTTTCGAGCTCTGATTTCGAGGCGCTGGTCGACCAGCTGCCCGAACCATACATCCTAACAGGTGACCTTAATGCGCACAACTCTCTTTGGGGCTCCTCCAGAACGCATGCCCGAGGTCGCCTGATAGAGAAATTTCTTACATCTTCAGGAGCATGCCTTTTCAACAAAAAACAGCCTACATACCATAACTTAGGACATAATACGTACTCACATCTCGACTTGGCTATTGGTTCTGCAATTCTCTTTCCATGTCTTGATTGGGGCGTGGGCGCGGGCCCATATGGTAGTGACCACTTCCCCGCATCCCTAACATACAGAGGTAAAGGCCCATGCAGTCCATCTGAAAATAACAGGTTTAATGAATCAAAAGCAAACTGGAGTACATTCACAGAAACATAAACTACACCACACAACCATAAAACACCTACACGTGGAGGAAGCAGCCCAACTCGTCACGGCGCACATAGTCGACGCAGCCGAAAAGTCCATGCCCCAGGCCTCCAGTGCGTCCCGCAACCCAAGGAGGCCCTGGTGGAACGAGGACTGCAGGCGGGCGCGAGAGGCCCAGAACAAGGCGTGGGGTGTCCTTCGCCGGTACCCCACGTCAGATAACCTAACTTCTTTTAAACGGGCAAAGGCTTTGGGGAAGCGAGTGCGTCGTGAGGCAAAAAGGGAGAGTTGGCGCACCTTCCTCACTTCCATCAACTCATACACTGACACACACAAAGTCTGGACACGAATACGAAAACTAAAAGGACAACAGACACACAGCCTGCCCCTGGTTAGTACAACAGGGGACACACTGGAAGACCAGGCTAACACACTTCCACAACACTTTCAACACGTGTGAAGCTCTGCACACAACACAAACATTTTCCTGAAACATAAAGGCTCTTCTGAAAAGAAGTCCCTACGTGACAACAACAAATCACAGACTTCCTACAACTCCCTGTTTTCACTACATGAGCTGAGGGCTGCTCTAAGCATGTGTAAACCCTCAGCTCCAGGCCCAGACAACATTACATATACAATAATACAGCACTTACACACAGACACTCTTGTAATACTCCTCCACCTTTACAACAATATATTTCTTTCGGGGCACATTCCAAAGTCTTGGAGGGAGGCCATAGTTGTAGCATTCCTGAAAGAAGGGACGGACCCTTCCTCTCCTGCTAGCTATCGACCCATCGCCCTCACAAGCTGTCTGTGCAAGCTTCTCGAGAAGATGATAAATCGCAGGCTCGTGTACTTCCTTGAGTACAACGGTCTTCTCGAGAGCTGCCAGGCAGGCTTCAGGGCGGGGCGATCAACGAACGATCAACTCGTAGCTCTTGAAACATATATAAAGGATTCCTTTGTGCATAAACAATTTTGTCTTACGGTGTTTTTCGACATAGAGAAAGCCTATGACAGCGCTTGGCGGTACGACATCCTGAGTACGACGGTACGACGTCAGAGTTGGTCGTGCACTGTCAAATGTTCACGTGCAAGAAAATGGCGTGCCGCAAGGTGGAGTGTTGAGCTGCACCCTTTTCATAGTAAAAATGAACTCTCTTGAAAAGGCACTGCCACCTACAATTTCTTATTCCATGTATGTAGATGACGTGCAGATGTCCTTTAAATCGTTTAACCTCTCCATCTGCGAACGTCAAGTCCAGCTTGGCGCCAAGAAACTTGCCGGCTGGGCTGACAAGAATGGCTTTAATCTTAATCCCGCGAAGAGCTCTTGTGTTCAGTTCTCCAGGAGGCGTGGCGTCCACCCAGACCCAGACATCACTCTTGCGAATGTGCCAATTCCTGTGAACATGGAGCACAAGTTTTTAGGTATTTTATTCGACGAAAAACTTACATTCATCCCGCATATCAGACAGCTAAAATGCAAATGCTTAAGAACAATGAATATTCTTAAGGTCCTCTCACATCAATCTTATGGGGCCGACAAACAACTCCTTCTGCGCCTTTACACGGCCTTGGTGGGGTCTCGGCTCGACTACGGCAGTGTCGTGTATGGGTCTGCTACAAAAACAGCACTGAAAATGCTCGACCCAGTGCTGCATGTTGGCCTTCGCCTCTCATGTGGCGCATTCCGCACTAGCCCTGTTGAAAGTCTTTATGTCGAGTGCGACAAATGGTGCCTAGGGCATCAGCGGGAGTATGTTGACCTGTTGTATGCATCCAAGATCGTGTCTCTGACCAACCATCCTTTTAATCCCACCATGAACGATACATCAAATTTACAACTCTTTTTAAACAGGCCATCTATTCCCTTACCGTTCTCTCTCAGAGTTAGGGAGGAGGCTACTGCACTCAATGTCCCCCTTTCAGACACGCACAAGACACCCATTCATAATTTCATCGCAACATGGCATCTTCGTTCTGTATCATGCGACCTGTCATTCACTCTTGTAGAAAAAAATAGGGTACCCAGGAATGCAATTCTGCAGCACTTCCTGTTCCTGCAGGACAAGTACAGGTGGGCAGAATTCTATAGCGACGCGTCGAAAACTGGTTCTACGGTATCTTGTGCCGCGCACAGACCAAATTTTAGTAAGCAAAACAATGAATTTTCATAACAGTATTTACACGGCAGAAGCATATGGCATTTTACTCGTTTCAAACCACAACATCAAACATAAAATTCAAAAGTCCATTGTGTACACAGACTCTCAAAGCGTTGTACAGGCACTGTCAGTAGGAAGGTCATCTAAAAACTATGTCATAAATGCTCTCTTCAAGGTACTAATGTCTGCTTATGCCTCAAATTTTGAAATAACTATATGCTGGGTACCAGGGCACTGTAGAATTCCTGGCAATGAGGCCGCCGACCAAATGGCTGGTGATGCTGCTCTCATGACTACAGTGGACGTTACAACAGTACCTTACACCGACCTAAAGACACACATCAGACGACAGCTTCGTAACACATGGCAATTACACTGGAGTCAACAAACAGACAACAAACTACACGTAATAAAACCACTACTGGGACGCTACATAACTGACTCACACAACAGATACACTGAAATCGCCCTGGCTAGGCTGCGGATAGGCCACACACATGTTACGCACTCCCACCTGCTCACTGGAACTTCTGGACCCACGTGTAGCAGATGTGGAAAGGGCCTATCCGTAGTCCACATACTAATCACACGCAAGGCACTTGACACAACACGACACAAACACTTCCCTGAATTATACAGACGACACATTCTTTTGCACCCATCATACTTTTTAGCCGACGAACCAATGTTTTCTAGTCAACGTGTTTTTAAGTTCGTAGCTGAGGTAAACTTTCTGAAGCTCTTGTCATATCACGTGTAATCACCCTGGCCCTATACACCAGCCATCTCCATTGTCTTTTTTTTTGCATCACCTGTACTTTTAGTCACCTGTTTTCGTATGTACGGTCTCATCATAATTCAGTAACTTCTTCTTTGGCGCTCTTTGCCCATAGTCGGCCTTGCGCCAATAAAACCCAACTATCATCAATTGTCATGCCAAGCCCAAGCGAAAAGGGGCTTCCTCTGATAAACCCCCACGACGACGTAGATTACCAGGCGCGGTTTTCTCTCCAGTATACTTACCTAAGAAACTCCATTGCTCCCAGGGATTCACTGGTTACGAGGACGAAAAAGGCTGAGAAGGAGGAATAGTGTAATTTATTGCCATAGTATACTTGATGGCATAAAAAATTAAAAGAGGATTGCTCTTGAGAGCGCGAAAGCGGTAAGCGATACCAACGTTCCTTCTTACCTCCCTTCATGTTGAAAGCCAGCGGGTGTCTGCTAACGCCGATCATGGTTGCAACGCTATAACGAAGTTCGGCTAGTCCGGGAAGAGCGAGAACAGACGCGTGTTCAGGACATATTGTTAGAAATTAGGAAAAAGAAATGGACGTGGGCAGGGCATGTCATGCGAAGGCAAGATAACCGTTGGTCTTTACGTTTACACAGTGGATCCCTAGAGAAGGGAAGCGTTGCAGGAGGCGGCAGTAGCTTAGATCAGCAGTTAGATCAAGAAGTTTGCGGGGATAAATTGGTTGCAGTTAGCACGGGATTGGGCAATCGGAGATTAATGGGAGAGGGCTTTTCCATGCAGTGGGCGTAGATAGGCTGGTGACGATGTAATTACTTATGTCTGCAGTACAGCGGTTGGTTGCGCTTCATATTTATTTCGTTTGTATTACCAGCCAGTTCTGTTATGGATATCACTTTTGTCTCCTTGCTATTTTATGTAGGCACCAAACTGCTCCGTCTGTTCTAAACTTCTGCTGCCTTGTTTGAAAACATTATGCGAATAGTGTGGTTAGATGTTTTCTGGCTCGTAATAACGGGAGAATTTTAAACCAATCCCACTGTTTAGTATGTCTATATCGATGAACATGAGGCAGGTGACGTTGATGCTGTATAAATCATGTGTTTGAATAAAGACACACTGGTTCTTGTTTGTTAAATCTGCCAGAAATCATCTTCCACTTTACCCCTCGGAGCCCTAATTGAGAGACTATATTACGTCTAATATATTTACCGTGCAAATTGAAGGCATTGCACGTTGGTCAAGTCACAGTAACAAATGTTTCTAGACAAAAAAAGACCCTTGAGCACCGTAACTTGTTGTTCTAGAAAAAACGTTTTTGTACGAACTATTTCAGGGCACTGGAAAGGTGAATCGGTTATAGGAGAGATCAGTAAATACCCCGCTAAAAGCGAACATACAGTGTGCGGCGTTGCCTGAAGATAACCTATAGACATGGTGACGCCACAAACGGAACAAAAGGAATAAAAACCGATCTATGGAAGTCTGGATTTTGAAGCGCGGTCCTACAGGATTTGTGTACAGCACGCACGAGCTCGCCGCCACCGAACCAAGGCTATAGCAAAACAAAGGTGAACAAAGCTATTTCAGGGTGGCCTGTACATTAAAACCAGTGCTAGAAACGTGTATTGAGGCCTGGTGAAGTGGTGTGAGCATGCTAGCTTCACAATTAGCAAAGAAAGTTTTTGCCTCTAGACTATAAGCAAGGCTAACAGCAAAATGGAAGGCAAATGAAGCGAAAGGAAAGTGATTTTCCTGTGTGAGTACCCTGAAAGAACATCAAAAGGAAAAAAGAGAAACAGCAAAAAGTGTGCCGTACTCTCAGAAACGCCAAAAAAATTTCACCATCTTTCTAGTTGGCGAAAAAAAAATCCACGAAATGATCACGGAGGTCAATATAAAGCATCTGTGTCCCCACTTACGACGGTTCTTATTCGGCACTTATGAGAAAATAGCTTCCCCTTCTGTTAAAATATTCAAAATGTGAGAAATCTTTGAACTTTTAATAAACCCATTTATGCTTCTGCTCGTGTTTGCTCTCAATATGAGTCATGCGGTACGAACGCAACTGAAACCTTACAACAAACCAGTCAGCTGCGCTCGCACTGATGAGTAAACACACTCACCAAATATAGAAACAACGTGACAGACATTCCACCATTCGAATCTATAGCTGCGCCATGGACAAACCAAAGGCACGCACATAAATGTATATAAAACAGCTGCCAATGTTAGTTTAATCAGAAGAAAGAGAGCGTGTGTCTCACATCTTGTATACCCATCATAGAGAAGTATGGCGACGGTTTGTGAAAGCCTAGTTTTCATAGGCTCTTTGGCGGGTGAGTATTGTCTGCATATATTCAGAAACTAGGCAGCAGTAATTCTGTTTTGCTTATTTTAAAATTTGTACAAAACATAAGGTTTAGAAGTAAAAGGGCTTTGCCAACATTACGCGGTGCATTTTATTGTTTACATCTAGCATTACTGCAAATTACTGTAACTGGGTCGATGCTTACGTTCGTAGCATTTCCGTCCTGAAGTTCGTGCTGCCAAAGTGACCTTATGCTAGTACGAAAACCTGCTCATTAAATTCTGGCTCCAACACACCAAGGCAGCTTTCATACCAACCATCTTCTGTGTTTAAAATCACTACAAATTCAAACCTACCGCCGATCAGTGATAGCGTACTATTTTGCATCAAGCCTGTAAAGCTCTACCCCCAGCGGTTTCATCAATTTGAGCAAAAACTCCAAGTCTCCAGGGCCAAAGACGGTGAGTGCATCCGTAAGGCTTATCAGGCATACAGCATGGTTTTCAGAATTTGTTTAAGAAAACCACAAAACACGCATCCAAAACACTATATAGATCACAACGCACCTGTGAACACTGGGACTTTCCCACAATATATTCCTGATAATGATTATGTTTGCAGATTGTCTTTGCAGGCTAGGCAGGTCTAGTGTCTCTAAACTGAGCACTTATTGCCCAAAACACAGACCGCATGCGTAAGTCCAGGCAGCTTCGAGCCTGTGCCGCAATAGAAGCTGTCTAGCACGGGTTTGAGTGTTTCCTCCCCCGAACGAACCGGCAAAGAGTGGCGAACTCCTGATTCTAATGTGATCACTATGAATTCACCAATTAAGTGGACATTCCAAGAATTGGCTCAGCTAGCCATTCTACTGAGAACGCTTAGCATTTGTTTATTTTCTGTACCTTCTCTAACAGACTGCGTTCGTTCATCGTGACCAGTCATCACCTTTTTCTTATAAAGGCTGTCTCTCTCTGTGTTTTTCTTTCTTACGTCGTCTTCTTCGCTGTTTTTTCTCAAAAGAAACGCTGGTGTGCCGAGCTGCTTATTGTTATGCGTTTTTGTTCGGTCGTGTCCAGTTATTGATACTTTTGATACCTATGATTGGGGTGTATGCGTACCACTCTCGAAATTACCCCTCTAATATGCTGTACTCTCGCTTGTCCACGCTGGCGTAATGTATTTTAAGGCCCGGGTCCCATTCTTTTGCACATGCGGCTTTTGTTTCACTCCTACCCACTCATAAACGGCAAGTAAAGAATTTGAACTTGAAAAACTTCTTAACTGCTACTTGCTGTTCTGTTTCTTCCATGGCATTTCTTTCTCCGTTTTGTGACTCAAAATAATCAATTTACGCAAGCTCATGTGTTACATTTTACTCAAAAGCTCCTCAACAATTATTTCTTTGTGCCTGAGTCTCGCCTGTTTTTACGTGCCGTCACGTTTACAATTAACACGGTAGAGCGTTAGCGGCGAATGCACTTGCATACATAATGCTATGCTGCTGGTTGCATGCTGTGGTGACGCGTTTAAATCAATCGAGTCCACCAATAAAGAATTAGATTTGATTGCCCTGCGAAATACAATAAACCTGACCTTCCAATCGATCCAGTGAGCATTTAATTATAGAAATAAACATGTCAAGCTTGCGCACATTTTATAAGTTTGGTAAGTGTTCTTGCTTTCATCAGTGGCCTCCTATTCATTAAAGGGGTCCTGAAATGCCTTCCGCCGATTCATGGATGTACATGTAACCAAATAAAGCAATGTATTAGCAATCTCCTCCTGCAAGAATTTTGTTAAAGCGATGAGTATTAGCTGAGAAATCATAAATCAAAAACCGCGAATTATCGTCGCGCCGTATTTCCTCCTCCTTTCAACTGTTTCTTCGCTGTTGGCCTCCCCTCCCATGATGCTCCGCTCCTCAGCGGTGACGTACTTCCGCTATTGCGCTCCCACAGACTGCCGTCTGCTACGGGCCAGCTCTTTCGGCTTTTTCATCTCTGTAGACACCATGGACACAGGCTGGAAAAGCGAACGAATGACCTGGCCGCATGTGTGCGGCCTGGCCTTGCCCTTTCGCGGTGTACGTAGCTGCAGGGCTGCAGTTGGTATCGGCGGCGAACTCGCAGCCGCGTGGAGAGAATCGTGTGCTCGTTCCCTTTGGTGCACCGCGCACTGTTTATCCAAAAAGCGCGGTCTCAGATGTGGCCCCGCTGGTGCCGGGTGTTATTTTGCGTTGGTTGTAATTCCTACTACCGGCGGCATGTGAAAAAAGACATTTTCAACCGACACAGAACCCGTGCACAAAACGCGCCGGATCGGATCGCTTTATCAGCGGCGATGAACGTGAAGGCGAAGAGCAAACCAACGCTGCACTCGATCAGAGAGAACCCGTGTTCTGACAAGCTGCACCCATGTGTTGCATTCAACACTGACGGGAAAGCGTTTGTTTGCACTTGTTTGGATAGTCGTAAAATGTCCAAACACTCCGGCACTCCGCTAGCAGATCAGCCGGCGAGACATTTCGGAAAACATTTGACAGATGGCGCCGTATGCATTAGTGTGTCGCTACGCAAAACTGATGAGACGCTCTACTAAAACTCCCATCGCGGTGTCACGTAGCGGGACGCAAAAATTTAGCGTTTAGCGTATGCAAAGGCCAGAAACGCTGTACTAAAACTCTATTAGCAGCAAAATAGCGTGCGTATGTGAAACCGCTTGCGTTTACAAAGCTGCACGCCGGCGGGCGCGTACGTTTCAAACCTAGTGACATCGTTTAAATACACTGGCAAGCACAGTGTAACGTAGTCAGATATCAACCGTATGCTCAGGCGACAAGCAAGAGCTTGTTTTATGTGGGGCGGAGATTGCGCATAAAGGCCCGTTCGCACTTGCGACGAAAGCGAGTGAGAGCGGCAGGAATTCCGTCGCTTTGTCGCGCGACGATCGTTTTTGTCGAATGGTCGGGACAAATTTTGGTTGCGCGACAGAATTCCCGTCGCTTTCGCTCGCTTTCGTCGCAAGCGGGAATGGAAAGTTCTGCCGCTGCCGTCTGCTACGCAGCTCGGAGGTAACCGCGCGATCTGCTCGGGCCGGATGAATGCGCACACTCCCGCACGGCAGCGCCCCAAGCGGCAGACGACCGCGTACATCGCTCCCGGCGCCACAGAACAGGGAGGATTTTAGAGAAGCAAAGGTCTAGCTTTGCCTGTAGTGCCAGAAAAAGCGTAGTGGCGGCGTCGTGAACTACCCAGTACGCCCGCTTGATGGCGCTGTAAACACGGCTTTGTAAACATGGCGGATGCTTTTTGCACAGGCCGCTTGAGCTCCTTAATAACATGGCTGCCCTCGCACGGCGGCCGCCGGTTCGTTGCTCCACGGCCGGACTCGACTCTCCTCCTCCCGCGCGCGAAAGGGGCGTCGAGTCCGGCCGTGGCTGCTCCTGCTGGCTCCTGGCTGGCACGCTGGTCGCGTGTTTACTTGCGCCGCGCTAGTGAAGTGATGTTACGCCAGGTGACCAGATGGCCTCGACTGGCACAGACCACAGTGAGCAGCAAGTGAGAACAAATCGTTTATTGACATCCGCAAGTTTACAGAGGCCAGGACATCATTTCATTTCGATCGCTGCAATTGTACGTCGCTTTCGTGACAACATTTTTTTTTGCCATAACAACTCGTTCACTTGCGCTAAGATTTCGAACGAAGGGCACAAATGAAGTATTGACGGCGACAACGGTTTCCTTTGCACCGTCTTTCTAGCGGAGTGCATAACACTCACCTTCTGTTTGAAGAATCGAATATTCTGGCCTCGACAGCTGCCTTCCGATGCGGAATTTCCCACATTTGTCATTCCACAAGCACTCAATTCTCGTGTTTTGCCAGTCCTCTCAACAACTGATGGACGCAAAAGCACATAACAGCAATAACAGTCACGAAACCGGTGCTCCGCGCACATTGAAACGGTCGGCCGTTGCAGCGGTTTCAATTTGAATTGGCGGCTTTGTGGTTGCGAATTCAGAAACAAGGTGGTGCACCAGTCGGCTGTTCGTAAAAAGTTGCGTACATTTTTGCTCAACAGATGTTTGATGCGGAACTTGTTAATAGTATTTTTAAATAACACATTGTAAGCGAACTGTGTGGGCTCTTTGAGTCACGGAATGAATGTTTTGTATTCTATACCAAAAGTAACATTTTGCCTGCGCCGTCTGGTGGGCTTGATGGTCGAAAACAGCGCTTTAGGTTGGTCAAGGTTGGTCACGTGGGGCGTCGATTTTTACGCCGCCTATAGGGAAGACAGGGAACGTCCAAGCTTGCGAGCCCTGCCGGCGCCCGCCTGGAGCCCGCCCTCGGCACACTAGCCAGTATATTTCAGGCACTATAATGGAGGAAAGATTTTTTGCTCCCGATGAACCTAGTTCTTTGCCCCTGTGTTTTTAAATACGTGAAGTGGTTAGCACGTCGTCCTCACGCAGCTCTGTATCGTCGTAGCATCGCTGATTGTCCGAACGAAGCTTGCAGCTAAGCCAATGCAACGACCGAAGCTGTGTGTGTGTGTGTGCATCACCTCCTGTGTGTTGTGGACGCGTTCGTTTCGCGATGAAATGCGACATTGTACTTCTGCGGGTGGATAGTGCTTCCCATGGTCTGGATTATCTTTCTCGAACGACGTACCACTCAACCTCGCATTTGGTATGTGCAGTGTGCCTGGCTAAAAGCCTTCTCGCTTGCGCGCCAGAGTTGTGACTTGCTGCTCGTCCCCGCAAACCGGGTGTGAGGTGAGTGCCGTATTTACGACAGGCAGGAGGAGGCAACTCATCGTCTGTCAATCGCGGTTCAGACTTGCAACACATGTTGTGACGTTGCGTTCGTTCGAAACGCAATTCTGGATTGTTTTGAAGTTGAATAAAATGTACGCGTCAAACCCGGGCATTCGGCTCAGGGCGTTCTCTGCGATTGCACCAAAGAAGTGCCACGGGACTTTCTTTATGGTACGTACTCACGTAAGATAAAATCCACGTCGTGTTATGGCCGTGTTGCATTCAATTCAATACAAACGGTTAAGCGTTTGTTTACACTTGTTTCGTTTGTCGTAAAATGTCAAAGCACTCCGGCACTCCGCTGGCAGATCAGCCGGCGAGCCGACGCTGAGCAGACGACTCATCTCTTTGCCGGAAGTGCGTGAAAAAGCCGCCCAATTGCAGGATGTCTAGCTCATGACGAACATCTGGGAATCGATGATGTAGACATGTGAAGATGGCGGCGTCCAAAAACACGAAGGAAAGGGTGAGAAAAAAGCGACAAACATTGCAACAAAAGTGTGAGCTTTCCGCTGCGCGTAAAAGAGTAATACTTGGCACAGGTGACGTTGGCGACCCAATCTAGCGATTGCGCTAGTTCATTTAGTGTGCTCAAAATACCTTTCAGGGTCCCCTTTAAAGGACGAAAGGCTCAGTGCATATTGCGCTGTGTTGTTCGTGTTCTCTTTTCACAAACCATCGCAGCAAAATGTAACATCTATTGAAGAAAACTACAGAATTAGTTCCATGACTCTAAAAAATAACGCTCGGCAGCTACCAAATTTTTGGCAGGTAGGAAGTACGAGGTCCCCGTTTCATGCAGTGAATCGTACTGAGGGCTGGTGGGGCGCTGCCAGAATTAACGTGGAAAAGAGCATTCTAAAATAATGAAGAAACAAGAAGAAACTGGCCGCCTATTGCACCTAAGGTAATAGCTGCTTCAGCGCTTTACAATGAATGAAAAAAGGAGCGAAAAAGACTCACTAGGAAAACGCGCCAAGTATCCTTTGAGGGGCCATGCAGACAACGTATAAAGGTAGCTTTAGTCGAAAGATTTTGTGTTTCATAGTGGCCCCAGCGCTTGTCCGGCAGCAAACGATGCAGTATACACTGAGAAATAATAAACGTAGGTTAAAAGTTTCATTATCCATATAAATCGTGTGTTTTCGTGACAGCTGCAATGAAGTCATAAGGGTGGGTATTCAGAAGAAATTCTAGTGCGTCAGTAGGCTCTGCAGCCTTCCTTATCGCAGACTTCTAGATGGCGCTACCACGGCTAGCCGCGGAGCGTTGCCTGCCATTGTTTTGTTTCTGACCGTAATTGCTATTGGCTTCTTTTGTTGTTGTAGAGAGTAATTGTTTCGTGTAACGTAGGGTATCCTCGACACACAAGGTCAGATAGACAACGTAGACAGCTCCAAAACAGCGGACAGCCGTGCAGCTAAATTACGCATAATCCGCCCAGTACCAACAGCAGTACGCATCGGTACTTATATGCTTTCATTGTTTACCGCACGGTGTTTACTGCTTTAAAAGTAATATGCCTCACATTTACTCCCAAATGGCCAAATCGGCGTTTGATTTGCCGGCCTCATGCAATGCCATAGCAAGAAATACGATATCATAGGTTCTGTTGCGGGAAATGGGCTACTTATTCGCATGGCGATTCCGTTTTTTTCTAACTATATAGCCTATTTGAGCGAAGTGTGCGTTAAAAGTGCTGTCAACATGTTTCTACGAAGCAGCCTTTCGAATGAACGAAACTTGTGTTTTCACTGCATGACCACTTTAAGAATAACTGTGGGTAAATGACATGACTCAGACGAAAGAGACAGGACGGAAACACCCGTGAATAAACTATGCCGGTGCTAAATCCCACGCATTCTTTGCTTTCCACTACATCCGAGTCCTTTTATTCACGCGCAGTTTCTCTTCTATAGAGTAAAATATTCCCAAGCTCAATGACATGCTGTACTCAAAAACTATAACTATCCGCCAACGCAGCATTGCATGTAAGTGCACTATTATTACAGTACTCGGCAAATATACCTTTGCCAACATTCTTTAAATTACTGCACCATATATCATTCCACAAATCAATGTCTGCTACCTCGTTTTTGTTGGTCAGGCTATCCGTTATATTTACTTATTTGAGATAAGTGATTTTATTTCCTTTTCTTCAAATTGCCAGAAATGGTAAATATGTTCTGGAATTAATGTGCCAACGAACCAGCCCGGCGCCACCAGCGAGATAACACAGCAATAACATACCGGGTAGCCTCACCTTGCTGATGCTACATTATTGAGCGTCTTCACATTACTTGCTGGCTAGAGAAAATATAATTTTGTAGTTAGTGTGGCACTGCAGCATTCCAATCGTTCTTTTCCGTCCATTATCTTCCCCTTAATAAGGTCTCGTTGCTGTATCCTTCTGCTGTAACTGCAACTCTATACCGCAACGCTGCATAGAAGAAGGGGACACACCCGGACATTTACGCTGGAACCCTAGAGGGAAGGGTCCAGACGATTGCGTACCTGTTAAAGTCAAAGAAAACCACGGCTGTACAAGCAAAGGCTACACCTATGAGTGGGGATGCGTTGCCTGTTGCTGGTGAGTGCAGTTGTTGGGAGGGACGCTTTATTCGGGCCGGCTTTCTATACGTGCTCCACCGGAGAGTACCATGGTAATAAGGGACATTTCAACATTTTCTTGGCGAAAACATGGCGCGCAATTTCTACCGAATTTATTGCACTATAAGTATGAGTCAGCACTCGCGCTACAGAGGGGATCGCTTTGGTTGCAGACACACAACAGGATAATTTCACATTTTTTGTAATTGCAATGGGTTCGACACTACTTGTGTGACTTTTTAAGCTGAATAGGCGAATAGTCTGGCCTTTGTAACTTGCATGGTAAAGGTAAAAGCCTATTGATCCTTTCCAAAAAAGTATGTGCCAGGTGATTAAAGAGCGCTGCCTGTAACTGCACAATCGGGTATTTCAACAGAATAAACGAAATGCATGTGAATCAGGTGTGCTTGCATGAATAAATTGGGCCCTGCATTTCATCACGCGTGTATATTTATATTGATAAAACCCTTGGAAGCAATTTTGGTAATGCGTTGGCTGTGTTACTGGGCTGTGTAGCACGGAGAATAAGTGCAGATTGTTTGTCTTTATTGGTTTAATTTTAACTAAAACAAAGAGCACATGCTCACTTTTTACAACTCTTAGGCAAAAGGAGCTGAACACATGTGTCCTTAGCATAGGTATGCAAGTGCGGGCGAAGGATGGACAAAAAATACTCCCTGAAAATATTTGTGTTTATTGCAACCGCTTAAAGAAACTTATGAGCGGAGCCGTACATGTACATAAAGGGTTTAATGTAAGCATTGGTCTTAATTATCACGTTTAATTGCGGATATGATAACTTTTTACCACGGAAATAAAAAATGTTGGTGAATGATTCTTGACCAAATTCAGACCGCTACACAAAGCTTCTTATGTTTTTCGGTGGCTTTGAAGGATGCAGCAATGTTCACTTCAGAATGTAAGAATGTGATTACAGTGGGAGTGTCTACCCTGCTTCTCTTGAAAGGTGGCGGTGGTGACTTTTTAATTGCACATGGGAATAAAACCAGAGATAAGTATGCAATGTACTAACCCTTCAAGTTTTCGTTTTTTGCAGAGTAAAGGGCAAATGAGGGTGTTGTTCACACAGCTCTGGGTACTGTAAACTTAATCGTGATGAACCACAACGCACCCAGTCTAAGGCAAGGTTATATACATTTTAGACGGTTGTTCTGCAAAAATTACGCCCACCTCCCCTCACGTGAACCCTGGTGTGATGCGACGCTGAAGGGGGTTCCATTGTGCGTTTCCGTTAGGTCGATTACTCGAATTGCGTGAGCATTCGTCGGGTATTGCGAGAGAGAGAGCAAGCGTAGCGCGGACGAACGTCGACTGAGAGACCGGCCGGAGCGCGGCACTCCGCTTATATGCGGAGCGCGCCCGTAGGAGGGGACACCATAGAGAGAGAGGGCGCTGCACATACGCACAGCGCGTTTGCGCTGCGCGCAGCGCCGCCCACCGGCGGAGTGAGAGAGCGCGCCGCACTGCGCGCGCCACAGATGTTTGGGGGAGAGGGCCCGCTATCACGGCAAGAAAAGGAGGGGCGCAGCGGTGCGGACAACAACAACCACGGTCGCGCGCAGGAAGGGCAGGGCCGCCAACAAGAGATGCTCTCAGCGTCGCATCTAATAATAGGGATACGAACGTACTGTCTACGCCGGGTGGTTCGCAGGAGTTACTTTACTATACAGTCGAACATTGTCATAACGAAGTACTATCGGGGCGGTAAATTCGTTCGTTATATTTGATTTTCGTTGCAACGGTAGAGATAAAAATAGGCAAACCAAGGCAGCAATTTAGTTCGCGCAGAAATCCTGGATACTAGAACTCATCAATCTAGTCTTGGAGGCCGCTATGAACAAAATATTTCTTACTTGTCTTCTGGTGGCATATCACACTAAAAGGGCCAGGTCATGACAACTTGATATGACAGCGGAACAACATACATTTGATAAACCAGGCCTGCGTCATTATTAGAAGAAGAATGTCATCTTCGATTGATAGCTTTTTACAGTACTGCAGTATGAAGTTTCTTACAAAGTTTACGCACAAATGTGCTTTTCTACTTTTGCAGTTTTAGAAACTAATAAAGCATTGTTGTGTTATGTTGAACTTTTTATTTCCATTTCTAAGTAGGCTTTCGAGTTTCGAGCGTCGCGCGAAATATATATTTCTTTGTTATAGCTGATATCGCGCGTTTCTAGCGGTTTTGTTTTCGTTGTAAAAATTATACATGTTACTAAAATGAAGTGTTACAAGGAGAAGCTCCTATTATTTCGCTTTTTTTGATCATTTGCTATGTCAGTGTTCGTTATAACAAGGACCGAGCGGAGTCCAAGCTCCTTCACCATATCTTAAGAAAAAACTTCCCTGGCACCACAATTGAATATTAGTAAAAAGCAGGGCTAGAAGCGAATGTATCAATGAAGAATCGTACATGGGTGCTTACTTACAAATCAGTGATTTTTGGGCAGCTAGTATTACATGAAACTTCGGAAGGAACACCTTAGTTAAAAAGATAAACAATTTAGATACACTATCTGATTTTGATGGCAAGCAAATGATGTCAATCTTACACATGGAACTTTGCAGCCAGGCTTATAAATGGTTTGAAAATTTTGCGTGCTGTGTTTTGGAGTTCTTTTGTTTCTGCTTTCTCTGCAACCAACTTGAGCTCAGCCATTTAATTTTGTATGCTTTATCTCAGCTTTCTTTCACTGCTACGTCTAGCTGCATCTCGTGCTCCTCTTGCGGGGCCCTTTCAAACAACCTGTGTCTTTGCGAGTTCTCCTCTTGGTTGGGGCTGGGTCGGGGCGTTAGAAATGTTCAATTTGCAATTATCGAGGAGGGGCTTCTTTTCGCAGGACGTGTAGTGTTTGGAGAACGTGTTTCTGCAGTCTGCAAAGCTGGACACCTGTTGAAAGTATTGTGGAAGTTTGTTAGCTTGGCCTTAGAGTGTGTCCCTCATTGTCCTAGGAGAGGGCTGTCTGTTTCTGGTGCTTTAAGTGTTCGTATTCGGGTCTACACGTTGCGAGTGTCTGCGCATGAACTGGTGGTTGTTATGTAGGAGCGCCAACGGTCTCGTTTTGCTTCACGGCTCATGCGCTCTCCGAAAGCATTTGCTGTTTTCAATAAAATTCTACCTCACATGGTGTACGGGCGAAGGCTACCTCACCCCTTGTTCTGGGCTCTCCGAGTTCGCTTACAGTCGTCATTCAACCATGGCCTCCATGGGTTCCGTGGAGCACCGGAGGCGTGTGAAATTCTCTTTTCGGCCGCGTCGAGGATGTGCGCCGTAGGGAGTTGTGTCGCCTCTCACACATGTAGGTGTCTTATGCATGTGTGGTATAGTTTCGATGTTTCTTTACATACATTCCAGTCCGTTTGTTCTGACTAAACCATTTATGCCAAGGCGAAGGGTTTGTACTTTCGCCTATGTGTGCTATTTTGGGGAGGAAGTGCTCATTATTATCCGGGGTTGTGTCCACATCCCACTCAAACATGGGAAAATAACTGCAGAGCGAATAGCCAAGTGAAGAAGCGAATTGCAGTTTTTTTCTGTGACATAGTATATAGCTATTTTTTGTTAAAAAGGCATGCTTCTGATGATATTAGGAATTTTTCAATAAGGCTATCATGGGCATTCTTGCCGGAAGAGCCCAGACTGAATTGTATGCACTGAGGTCGCCTACGACTATGTACGGTTGAGGTAGTTGATCCTTCAGTGCCTCACACTAACGGCTAGATAGTTTGTAATCAGGAGTGATGTGCCGGAAGAATACCGGTATTAACCTATTAAAATAATTATTCGAATCACGCCAGCTTCCTGTATGGTGTTGAGGTGGATTACATGACAAGCTAAGGATTTTAGGGCCACCGTGGCCACACCACTTGAAGAATAAGGGCTACTGTGCCTATCCTCTAGAAATACCATAAAGCTATTGATAAGTTTTTTTACTATTTAGTGGTTTGCTGAGTGACACATAAGACTTCACTGATATGAATGAAGTATTTCGTACACATCAACTAGATTTTAATAAGGCCTCAGAGTTCGAATAGATAGTGGTTTCTATTCCCATTATGTTCATTTAGATTGACTGGCATGAGTGTGCCGTTGTTCAAGAGTTCTCTTTTGGGGCAGTTATCCTGGGCGGTGGTTTTGATCTTAACGGGTTTGGACCGTGCAGCCCGTTTCTTGTGGTGCTGCGGGTAGAAGGGTTACAGTGGTCAGTGAGGTGGTCCTGTGCGGCGCATTTGGCGCAGGTGCTTTGTGGCAGCAGGAGTTTGTACTGCTTCTGAACCACTGGCACTTAAAACAGCGCCGCCTGTTTGAGATATAAGGACAGATGAACCACCAAAAGATCCTGCGTTTACATATTGTGGAAGTGCCAAACGGTCAATGTTCAGGATGTTCTGCTGCGTATGGATTTCCTTAGCGTCTCTCCCTGAACTGACACGCTGCACGGCCGTGCTGCGTTGATCCTTCAAGTCATCAAGGAGGTCCGCATCTGTTTTGTTAAGCAGATCTGGCACCGAGATCACACAACGTGATCTCTTGAGGCTCCGGTGGCGTGTAACACTGATGTCCAGTTCAAACATTCGAGTCTGAGCACTACGCTTTGTGGACTGCTGCATTTTTTACCTCGACAAGGACACCACGAGTATTTTGTTTTTAAGTATTTTGGGATGTTCCAATTATACTTTCAAGATATTTGGCGATCAAGTGGGACTTCGTTGCAAGAGAGTGAGGTGCATCGCAGGGTTCTATAAGAAGACGTAGATAATACTTCTCTTTTTCAGAAAAAATTGGGTTGGCAATGTTGGAAAAGATTCTTTGGTGCGGCCTCTTCGTAGGGGCTGATCACGTTTGTGGTGGGTGGTAGAAATACCTAATGAGAGAGTATAAAGCAAAAAACGTGGGTACTTTCTTCGCTCGGGTTACCCTGATACCGGGAGAATTCCCGAATCAGCGTTCCCAGTAAACAGACAGTGAGCCCATCTGCCGGATCATGACCACGGCTCCGACAGCCAGCGTGTGCAGTTTCTTCCCTTCACCCTAAAAGTCCCAGGCACGGTATGATACAGTGTAGGTATGGTGGCTGGGGGTCCACGGGGTCCCAAACGCCGTGAACATATTTACACAATGTGCCCTGTTAAAGCTCCCGCTGCCTATGCGCCAGTCATCACCATCATCATGGAGGCCGTGTCAGTAAAGATCATCCCGCTAAGCGCAGCCATGGCGCAGGTCTCGATTGCGCCATTCTTCCATTATATTTTCTGGGTGTTAAATCTCCTGCTAGGTACGCGCCATCCATCATCACCATCATCATCATCGTGGAAATAGACCATGCCAGTAAAGTGATGATTCCTGTAACGAGCAGCCATGGCGTCGGTCTCGCTTCGGTCGTTCTTCTGTTAACGTTTTGAAGCCTTTAGGCCAGGGAGAATGAACACGTGCTGCGAAGGAGACCACCGACGTCCCTTTCAGCTTCATGTTCGTAGAACCCCATGATTTGACTGCCCTTGACCGCCATTTCCCCGCCCACAGCCGGTGGTCGCCGCGGCTGGCCCTGACCGCCCACCTGCGACCAACCTGAACCTTCAACAGGACGCAGATACGCACCGTCACGTCCAGAGTACCACGCTTGGGAGCAACTGTACGTTCCCCGAGTAACAAGCTAGTGATGACCTGGACGCCCTGCGTTCGTTGAGGAAGCTTCTGCATGCTGCGGTTACAAGGCTGCTAAAGGCAGCGACATTGCTCTGGCAAGTTCCCTCACCGTCTACGTTGGACTTGCAGTTGGCCATCAACGAGCTCGAACAGAAGGACACTGAACTTAACAAGCTGAACAAGGCGATCGGTGAGCTTCTCGACGGCGTTGAGTTTGAACATGATTTGTACGACGTAATGCAATATCAGAACAGGATATGCGGGGCCGTCAATAGGTTTAGACTGACGTTGAAGGACCTGCGGGCACACAGCAATATATGCACCGGCAAGGGCACTTCACCCCGCCCAGACGACCCTTCCCACGTCGGCTCGTGCACATCGACCTTGCCAGTAGTACTGCCGAAGTTGAATGTGACGACCTAGAGCCGCCTTAGGTTCCCCATACTGACACTGACAACATGCAGAAGCCAGATACGTCGACGTTTACGTCTACCACGCTGTCTGCAATGTCGACTTCTGATAGCATGAGGCCAGTACGTTCATTGGACTACGACGGAACTAGTTCGGAGATGCAAGCAGATCCAGTTCTGGCCAACGCGACGTGTGACGAGAAGAGCTTCTGGGCCCAAACAGAACGAGAGAAGACAATCGAGACTAATTTTTCTGGAAACGTCTCTCAAGTCTCCGTACAGAATCAAGCAGTCGTTTTACCGCAGAATTTAGCATTTAAAAATGCCAAAGACGAGGTTGAGCGCGAAAGCATGCAAGTGGGAGGCAGCTACGAGGTAGCGTCGAGCGTCCCAACGGAAGGCGGCCGTGGAGAACACGAGAATATGCCTGCCGGAGGCCATGACTACGCTGTTGCTGCCTTCCAAGCGGACGACGAAAACTATGGAGAGAACAAAAACCTTAAAGAGAAGGCAGAACAACCACCGTGTGAAATCGAATGTATCTTCGTTTCAGGCATAGGGAAGAGCGAAAACCTACCGTAAGCGTTTATTAGCCGACCAGCTCTAGTCAGCAAAGGGTTGCTAACTAAAGATTGTACTCAGCCACGAATATGAATTGCCTATCTCAGTGAAGTTGGGAGAGGCGAGAAGCCCTGGCCAGTCACGTCTGCCGCGTGCGAAGAGGCAGCAAGGCATGGTGCAGTACCATCCGAACCATACATTGAGCTTGCAAGAAGCTCAAAAACGATTTCGTCAGGAGTGCAAGCAGACGCCTGGCAGGAGAACACTACTAAACTCCCTGCACCGCAGTAACTATTTCACCCAGATATTTGGGCTTCACCCCGCACGGGGCACCTTGAGCAATCTTGGTGACGGTACTGGCGATACCGCGGACCCCGAGCCCCCAAACATAAGCTGGATCCAACCGTGGTGATGTGTTTTTAAGGTGAAGGGTAGAAACCTCTAACGGTGGCCGTCGGAGCCCAGGTCAAGCTCCGGCGGATGGGCTCCCTGTCTGTTTACCAGGCAGGGAGCTCCGGGACCTCCTCAGCTATCAGGGTAAGGTTGTGGAAGAAAGTACCCCCGTCTCCCTGCTTTTATACTATGCTTTATGGTATTGTCTAAAACCCCCCCCAACCGTGATCGGTCCCTGAAAAGGGGCCGCACCGAAGTATCCTTTCCTCCGTTGCCGTCGTTAACCTTTCCTGAACCGGACCATTTTTCTCGATTTCTTGTGATGGAATCCCTCAATCCAACCCATCCTCTTGCATCTCAGTCAGTCTTCTTGATCGCCAAGTATCTTGAAGCAATAATAGGAAAATCGTATAAATGCAAAAAACAAAGGTCTGGTGAACTCCTAATCGAAATAAATGACAAGCAGCAGTCTGCAAAGCTTCTAGCTCAGACTAGACTGGCTGATCTCGACATCAGGGTCACACCCCATCGGAGCCTCAACAGCTCGCAGGGTGTGATATCAGAGTCAGATCTCTTGAATGAAACGGATGCGGATCTCCTTGCCGGCTTGAAGGATCAGGGCGTCACTGCCGTGAGACGCATCACTATCCGCAGAGACGACAAGGAGATTCCCACCAAACACATTATCTTGACTTTCGACCGCGCAGTACTCCCACAACACATAAATGCAGGTTTTATCCGTTGCTCCATCCGTCCGTACATCCCGAACCCGCGGCGCTGTTTTAAGTGCCAGCGGTTCGGGCACGGTACGAACTCTTGCCGTGGCCGAACGACGTGTGCGAAATGCGCGGCGCACGATCATCCGAGCGAGAACTGCGCATCCGAAACCCGCACTTGTGTAAACTGCGGGGGGCCGCATGCAGCGTACTCCCGCAAGTGCGAAAAATTCCAACTAGAGAAAAAGATTATAAACATTAAGGTCACTGAGAACATCACCTTTCCAGAGGCGAGAAAGAGGTTCGCCTCTTTCCCTCTGGGGAGGTACGCCGACGCAGCTCGCCGGGGGGCGGAGCGGCGTCTGGTTTCCACAGGGACCCAGTTCAGCGAGTCTGACCTGGTCCCTCCTCCGCCCCCCCCTGGGTTGCCTCGGGCAGTCCAACCTGCCACCACGCCGCCTGCTGAGGCAGCAGCGGTTGTGGTGGCCACGTCTTCCGTCGGGACCGGTGCCGCTCCCGCCTCTGTCTCCCCGTCCTCCAGTGCGTTGGAGGGTACCGAGGTGATGGACACCACGGGCCCCGCACCGGCTCCCACCGCCACCGCACCGCCCGTGCCACTTTTGGCGTTCCCGACGCCTGCGGCGGTGGCGGCTCAAGCGAAGGGCTCCCGAAGGGGGGCCAAGTCCGGGGGGCCCGGTCCGTCGGGCACCCCTCGGACATCTGACGACGAGATGGACGTCGGGCCGTTCCTGCCTGCAACGCAGCGCAAGGAGCGGCCACCGACTTCCAAGCCTACAGAAAGGCCCAAAAAGCCCAATCCAAGAGTAACAGCCCCGAAAGACGACACATGAACACACACGAACACACACATTCCAGTCATTCTTAAATTTAAATAATGGGAACAGAAAATATTATCCAATGGAACTGCAGAGGCCTCCTTAAAAATCTTGACGATGTGTATGAGATTCTGCATGCCAGTCAGCCAAGTATTATGTGTCTCCAGGAAACCCACCTCAACTCTAAACAAACAAATTTCTTAAATAGGTACATGGTATTCAGAAAGGACAGGGTTGGCTGCACACACTCTTCAGGAGGTGTGGCCATTATCGCCCGGAAATCATTAGCATGCCACCCTGTCACTTTAAACACTGTCCTCGAGGCTGTAGCGATCCGTACCATAATATTTATTAGGTTGACAACGGTATGCTCTATTTACATCTCTCCTGATTTTGCACTTCTGAGCTCTGATTTCGAGGCACTGGTTGACCAGCTGCCCGAACCATACATACTAACAGGCGACCTTAATGCGCACAACTCTCTTTGGGGCTCCACCAGAACGGATGCCCGAGGTCGCCTGATAGAGAAGTTCCTTACATCCTCCGGAGCATGCCTTTTCAACAAAAAACAGCCTACATACCATAACTTAGGACACAATACATACTCGCATCTTGACTTGGCTATTGGTTCCGCAGTTCTCTTTCCATGTCTTGATTGGGGTGTGGGCACAGACCCATATGGTAGTGACCATTTCCCCACTTCATTAACGTATATAGGTATAGGCCCGAGCAGTCCATCTTCCCATAAAAGGTTTAATGAATCACAAGCAAACTGGAGCACATTCACACAAACATCTCAACTACACCACACATCCATAAAACACCTACACGTGGAGGAAGCCGCCCAACTCGTCACGGCGCACATCCTCGACGCCGCCGAAAAGTCCATTCCCCAGGCCTCCAGTGGGTCCCGCTGCCCAAGGAGGCCCTGGTGGAACGAGGACTGCAGGCGGGCGCGAGAGGCCCAGAACAAGGCGTGGGGTGTCCTTCGCCGGTACCCCACTTCAGACAACCTCATTTCTTTTAAACGGGCAAAAGCTTTTGGGAAGCGAGTGCGTCGTGAGGCGAAAAGGGGGAGTTGGCGCACCTTCCTCACTTCCATCAATTCATACACTGATACACACAAAGTCTGGACACGAATACGAAAACTAAAAGGACAACAGACACACAGCCTGCCCCTGGTTAGTACAACAGGGGACACACTGGAAGACCAGGCTAACACACTTGCACAACACTTCGAACACGTGTCCAGTTCAGCACACTACACGAACACTTTCATGAAACACAAAACATCTGCAGAAAAAAAGCCCTTACACGACAAAGACAGATCAAAAACTTCCTACAACTCTGAATTCACTCTCTATGAGTTGAGGGCTGCCCTGAGCACGTGCAAACCTTCAGCTCCAGGTGCAGATAAGATTACATACACCATGATACAGCACCTACACCCAGACACTCTTGAAACACTCTTACACCTATACAATAAAATATGGCTTTCGGGGCACATTCCTCGCTCTTGGAGGGAGGCCATAGTAGTGGCTGTCCTAAAGGAAGGGAAGGACCCTTCCTCTCCTGCCAGTTATCGCCCCATTGCCCTGACAAGCTGCCTGTGTAAGCTCTTCGAGAAGATGATAAACAGGAGACTTGTGTACTTCTTAGAGTACAATGGTCTTCTCGAGAGTTGCCAGGCGGGCTTCAGGGCGGGGCGATCTACCAACGATCAACTCGTTGCATTAGAGGCGTATATAAAAGATGCTTTCCTCCATAAGCAGTACTGTATGACAGTATTCTTTGATCTAGAAAAGGCGTATGATACTGCTTGGAGGTATGGTATCCTGATCGACCTAAAGTCCTTTGGCATAAGGGGTAACATGATGAACACGCTTTCTAGTTACATGTCCGAAAGGACGTTTCGCGTGCGACTTGGAACTGCACTTTCTAGGGTTCATGTGCAGGAAAACGGCGTGCCGCAGGGTGGAGTTTTAAGTTGCACCCTTTTTATTGTAAAAATGAATTCCCTCAGGAAGGTGTTGCCACCATCGATTTCCTGCTCCGTTTATGTAGACGACGTACAATTATCCTTTAAGTCTTGTAACCTCTCTGTCTGCGAGCGCCAAGTCCAGCTTGGTGTTAACAAGCTAGCTGGTTGGGCAGACAGCAACGGTTTTAAATTTAATCCAGGGAAGTGCACTTGTGTCTTATTTTCCAAGAGGCGTGGCATCCGGCCGGATCCAGACATTCATCTCAATGGTGTCTCGATTCCTGTCAAGAAAGAACACAAGTTTTTAGGTATAATCTTTGACGAAAAGCTCACGTTTATCCCACATATAAAACAACTAAAACATAAATGCTTAAAAACAATGAATATTCTGAAGGTTCTGTCGCACATTTCTTTTGGTGCTGACAAACAACTTCTTTTACGTGTTTTTACCAGCTTGATAGGCTCACGACTGGACTATGGTAGCGTTGTTTATGGGTCAGCCACTAAAACATCCCTCAGAATGCTGGACCCTGTGCTTCATCTAGGGCTCCGCTTGTCGTGTGGTGCCTTTCGGACTAGTCCAGTCGAAAGTCTGTATGTAGAGTGCAACAAATGGAGCCTAGAACGTCAGCGAGCCTACACAGACCTGCTTTATGCTTTTAAAATCTCATCAATGCCTCACCATCCTTTTACGTCAGTTTTTTATGATACATCAATATCTCAACTTCTTGCAAATCGCCCATCAGTCTCTGCTCCCTTCGCTTTCAGAGTAAGAGAAGAAGCGTCACAACTTGATGTCATGTTCTCAGACACCATCAAAACCTCCGCTACTGAACTTCTAGTACCGTGGCAGCTTCGCCCGATATCATGTGATGTATCTTTTACAAGTGTCGAGAAAGACAGAGTGCCTAGAAGCGCGATCGTGCAACATTTCTTGTCCCTTCAGCACAAATACAAGTGTGCTGAATTTTACACAGATGCTTCTAAAACTGCCACAACTGTTTCCTGTGCTGCGCATGGTGGTGGTACCTTTAATGTCTGTAGAACTATGAATAGAAATACAAGTATCTTTACGGCAGAGGCCTATGGCATACTTCTTGTAGTTAAACATATTGTTCTAAGTCGAATTCCGAAATCTGTAATTTATACTGATTCTTTAAGTGTTGTGCGTGCATTATCCTCACAGAAGTCTAAAAACCATGTGGTCAGTGCTCTCATTAGTACTATTATGTCTGTGCATGCGTTAAACCTTGAGGTGACCGTGTGCTGGGTGCCAGGGCACTCTGGAATTCCAGGTAATGAGACCGCAGACGGAATGGCGGCCGCTGCTGCCCTTACAACAACAGTTGACATAACAACAATACCCTACACCGACCTCAAATCACACATCAGACAACACCTTCGCACAACATGGCAAGCGCACTGGAATCAACAGACTGACAACAAACTACACATTATAAAGCCACTCTTGGGAGCATACACCACTGATACTCACAACAGACACAACGAAGTTACCCTGGCTCGATTACGGATAGGCCACACGCATGCAACACACTCCCACCTGCTCACGGGATCTCCAAGACCCGTGTGTAGCAGGTGCGGGGAGGGCCTATCCGTAGTCCACATACTAATAACATGCAAGGCACTTCACACAACACGACACAAACACTTCAGAGAACTCTACAGACAACATATCCCACTACACCCATCGCTGTTTCTAGGTGACGATGCCAGTGTTTCTATGAAACGTGTGTTTGATTATTTGTCAGATGTTAAGTTTTTAAACCTTATCTCATATCACGCATAATCAAATCTGGCCCTATACACCAGCCATCACCATTACCTTTAATTGATTTTACAATGTCCGATTTACATGTTTTTATACCTACCTTTTTATGGTAATCACTTCGCTTCATTATATAACTTTTCTTCTGGCGCTCTTTGCCCTCGCTGGCCTTGCGCCATGAAACACCAACCATCATCATCATTATTTGGGCTTCTACGACATTGACTTCGCCACAATACCTCCACGGCGAAAGGGACTGCAACCTTGTGAGGCAGCTGGACACACAGTCTGGTTTTCGTCCGCATTACCTGGGCGGCCCTTGGCGGTCATAAGATCTGCACGACGGCGCAAGCACCGGTAGAAACTAAAGTGTGGACAGCTTTCACCGAGCGCGTCGCAAAGATTGACCTTATGGACTGAAAAAACAAAATGTTACGATTGCGGATTTATTGTGCACCTATCGATTATCTCGGCCGCGAGAGGATGGTAAATCTTCCGCTGGGTACGCGCCATTCATCATCATCACCATCATCATCATGGAGATAGACCGTGTCAGTAAAGTGATGATATCCGTAACGGGCAGCCGTGGCTTCGGTCTCGCTTTGGTCGTTCTTCTGTTAACATGCCCCGTGCGGGGCGTTGGCCAATAAGGGTAACAGAGTAAAAGTCTAGAAAAGGCAAGCGTAGGAGAGGCGCAGATTGTGCTGGTGGTGGTGGTTCCAGTGAAATGGCGCGCACCCACTCAGGGGTATTGGCCAGGAAATGGGCGCCTTACCGAAAGAAATTTGGTAATTTTTGTAGGGAAAGAAAAATATTTAAATATTCGGATGGATTAGCAGTAGATGAGTAGAGAAATAAAAGTAAGGAGATTAGAGAAAGAAAGAAAAAATGGTAAAAGCGAACACCATTTAATAAAAATTGGAAGTAACAAACACAAAGAAAGTGGTACAGACGAAGCAGTGAGCTGGGCGCGCAAATTCTTGACAAGGGAATCCAGTAGGGCTAAATGATGTCTAGCACGGCAGACGGCCTCATTCCAGGATGAATGAGTGCAACGCACTGCAAAGAACCCGTGGCAGAATCCCAGTTCCTTCGCCGCGAATGACAAAATAACTGTAGTAGACAGCGGAAGGTTTACTTTACTGTACTTTCTAAGTATCTTCGTCTTATCGAGGAGAACCTTCGGCAGGAGAAAAAACGTCGATTGTTTCTAGTTCTTTGCAAAAGACCATAACGGCGACACGGCCAGATTATAGCGGTGCAAGTAGTAATTTAAAGTTGGCTCGCGACAGCGAAAGCTAATGAGGGTGACTTTACAAGCTCGCGACTGGCTTATGCTGCACTTCCATGAGTACCGCAGGTGCTCGAGCTTCGAGTCGTCGTAAGCGGAATCAGGCAGACCTTGAAGTAAGCACAGCCTACGGAACCGAGCCGAAGTTATGAGGGAAATGGGCTGCAGAACCTCCACTACTAGACCACCCAATGCCATTCCCGCCAGAGCATCCGCCGATTCGTTAAGCCAGATACCTGCATGTCCAGGTACCCAGACCAAACGAAGTTCACGAAGGGAGGAAGGCGTTAAAGAAGCAAGGACTCGACGTAGGGGGGATGAACATGAAGAAGTAAGGGCAGGACAAACAGAAAATTAATCCGTGAGAATTATTGCCTGTCGTTTCAAGGAACCAAGCTTACGAAGAGCCAAGACTATTCAGTGAAATTATGCGTGAAAAAATGCAGTAAAGTTAGGCAGCCGGAGGGAAAAGGTCCAATCTAGACCGGCAGAAAAAATACCCACGCCTGCCTTCGCCTTCTGGACAGAAGCATCGGTTGCAACAATGACGTGGAATGGGAAACCGTTCAGATGATCCTGTAGGAGGCCTGTTAAATAGTTCAGAGTGAGCAATTTCGCGTTAGAGGGAGAGATTTCATCAAAAGAAATATCTAAGGACGACACTCTGTCAAGTACTGGAGCCGACAAGAGGGCCACATTTAATGGGACAAGCAGAGATTGTACTAAGACCACCTGTGGATGTTTGCACCGAGGCCATGAACCACCGAAGAACAACGAAGGCCATGTAACGAAGGCAGTTTGGGAACTGAATATGGGCGATTCGATGACTCGTAAAAATGCATCTACGGTGAGGGCATGCATGCGTGAGACTAATTGAGCAATACGGGCTTCCATGTATAAAATTTTAATTGGTACATAACGGGGAAGACCCAGACATGAACGTACAGCTTGTCTTCCGAGCAGATACCAACGAACGAAGTTTGTAGTGGGGACTCCTCGAGAATAGCACACATCCAAATTCGGACATACATTTCGTAAATCATTATTAGGGTGTAAGGACGCATGGCCAATTTTTTGTGACTTAGCCCTCTCAAGAATGACATGGCCCGAGCTGCTTTAGTAGTAATGTAATCTATGTGTGGACGCCAATTGAGGGTATATTTGTATGAAATTCCCAGATATTTGAAGGAATTGACCTGAGGAATGTCCTGTTGCCGGCAACTAAGTGATATGAAGACTGTATCGCTCACTGGGATGTTCGGTGGGCAGAGGAGATAAAGAAGGTTGCGGGGATACATTGGTCGCGGTTCGCACAGGACCGGGATATTTGGAGATGTATCAGGGAGGCCTTTGCCCTACAGTGAACGTATATGGGCTGATTACGATGATTTTGAGGAACTTACACTTTACCATCTGAACTTGCAAAATACAATGTCTTAAATGCTTTTCTGTGTTAACCTGATCGATCGTCTTGGTTGATTGATGTCACTTTATATACACGGATGAAGCCATTCCACAAGGGTGGCAAAAGAAAACTCGCACGTTCTATGGCGGGGTTATCACCACCAAAGCATACATCCTGAAGCATAATCGCGAGCTGGGCTTGTTGGTATTTATGTATGACGGAACATTCAGAAAGCACACTACTAAAATTCTTGTCCTATTGTTCTGTCCACTCGTTCTGTTCTCCTTTCAGTCCTAGGTGTTTCAGTGAAGCGCTTTTTGAAGATTTTGTGGTAAAATATACGTCCTACAGCAATGAACAATAAAGTAGGCAAGACCTCTGTGATGTGCAATTATGTTCAAACATAAGCATCCTTTAATTAAATTACGTTCCTGTGGAAGAAAGTTTCGGTAAACAATGCGTTCGAATCGCACTTGCCACTATGGCTAAGGGGCTAAGGCGTTGTGATGCTGAACACGAGTACTCGGTTTCGAATCCCTGACACGGCGGCCGCTTTTCTGATTAAGGCGAAAAGCAAAAAGGCCCGTTTGACAAGATTTCGGCATACGTTAAAAATTTCCAGGTTTTCAAAATTAAGCCATAACCCCGTACTACGGCAACACCCATCGCCTGCGGTGCGGTGGCGCGTTAAATCCTACCATCAGTCATTCGACCACAGACACTTGAAATCACCTGTCTTCAGTGGTTATTTCAGGCTTTCATTAAATTCAGTCTATTTTTATATGTTATTTCAATGACCTTTACATTTTCAAGCAAAACAGTGCTATGTTAGGGTTGTTGAAGGGGCTTTGAAAGAAAACTATAGGAATGAAACCAAAACCGCGGAACCAACTCTACTCGTTTTGGCTACTAATGCAACTGCTATTTCCAAATACCAAGAAGCGAAATATTTACATAGTGAGTACACAGCAAGGTAAGGCGAAATACACAAGGTAAAAAACCAACCAGGACGGGCACTCCTCCTGTCTGGTTCTTTAACTGGTTTATTTCGTCTCACCAAGCTGTTTAATCACCATTCCGATGCACAAGCTCCAATTTTATATTCCAGCGCAATATTTGTGCAAGTAAACTTTGCGTGAAGTAGACAGTAATGAGGCCACATGAGGACACCTGCCACTCAACTCCCAACATGCAATACATGACTAGGAATGACTTTGCATTACCTCGCACAAGGAGCTACTAGCGTAAACAGGTTAAGAAAATTTAAGTGAAAAAAAACTATTCAACTAGCGAAAGGGTGTGCCTTGCCTTCATTTGGGCAATTACGAAGTTTTGGCCCTACTTGTATGGTCGCCCTTTCCGTGAAGTCTCTGATCATCATTCACTGTGGTGGCTTCCCAACCTAAAGGGCTCATCCGGACGTCTTCCTCGGTGGGACTACGTCTTCAAAACTTTGACTTTTTCATCAGCTACAATTCAGGCTGCAAGCACAGTGACGCGGACAGCCTGTCTCGAGCCCCCGTAGAAAGCGCTTAGACGAAAGTCGGTGATTACGACGCCTTTCCGGAAACACTGTAAGGCTCTGATATGGCAGCACGGTTACAACAGGACCCTGAGCTGCAAAAAGTTATGGTATACCTCCAAGGTCAACAATTGGACCTTCCCAAAGTTTTCTCGCGTAATATTTCCTCCTTCTGTCTTCGACAGCACGTCCTCTATAAAAATAGTTTAGACCCAAACGGCAGGCCGTGGCTTCTCACCGTGCCAGGCAGCGTTCACGACGAAGTCGCCGAAGCGTCTCAAGACCATCTCACTGCTGGACATCTTGGATGTAGCCGCACACTAGCCCGGCTACGAGCAAAATATTACTGGCGGCCTCGTCTTCCGAAATCAGTCCGTCACTACACGGAAACATGCCTAGAACGCCAGAGGTGGAAGAAGCTGCCCACAAAGCCGGCCGGATTTCTACATCCTATCCAGCCCCCCGTAACAGCTTTCGAACAAATTGACATGGATCTTCTCGGCCCATTCCACGTGTCCAACTCAAGCAATCGATGAATTGTGATACCCACAGATTCTTTAACCCGTTACGCGAAGTGTACGCGCTACCGTTCGGAAGAAGCGCTGAAGTAGCGAAATTTTTCATTGAGTCAGTTTTGCGGCATGGGGCTACCAAAGTGTTAATCACTGACCCTGGCTCTGCGTTAGCATCTAAACTGGCACAACACATACTGCGCTTGAGTAACAACAGCCTCCGTCGAACAACACCGTACCATCCCCAAACAAATGCACTCACAGAGCGCCTGAATAAGACAATGACAGATATGAATGCCATGTGCGGAGACGTCGAGGACCAAACATTGCAATTCTTCCATTTGTGACCTTTACGTACCGTGATCCATGAAACAACGGGATCTCCCCCATTCTCTTTCAGTCACGGCGGACACGTAGATACGATGCTCCACGCAATGCTGCCCCACTCGCCCAGCGATCGTACCCACAAGATGCGGAAATGGTCTCGCAGAGCGCCGAGGAAGCACGGCAAATCGCGAGAAGTAAAATTCCACATCAACAATCCGTAGACGCTGACCACTAAAACCTCCGTCGACGAGACATACGTTACACGCCTGCTGATTGAGTAGGGGTTTGGACACCCGTACGGTGCCGTGGTCGTAGCGAGAATCTTATTAAATGGTACTTCGGCCCCTATAAGATATTTCGCCGCATTGGTGACCTCAATTATGAAGTCAAACCTTACACAGTGCACACAGCGTCCTGCCGAAGGCCAAGATCCGAAGTTGTACACGTCGTGCTGCTCATGCCTTACTGCGAATGCTCAGTCACAAACTACGCACTCACGTATCGAACTGGCCGTGTTCCGTCCTGCAGGTCTTAATCCGCATTGAATAATGTCGTTTCGTTGTCCGTGGCATCGAGTCGATGCCCTTTCAGGGGGCGGGGGAATAATGCCATAGCTATTATTACCAGCAAGTCAGGGAAGAAAATCTGCTACTATAACCATCACGAGGGAAAGAAGAAGAGAACGCCAGGGAAAGCGCTTGTAGTCATGGACTTTGGGCTGCAGCTTTGAGTTGAGACCCAATAAACGTTCTTTATAGCATTCATTGTTGGAAGTCCCAAGTTTCATTCATGACAATATACTGCCGAAACAGACCTTCAGGTATGTTTGGGACTTCGCAGACATGTCACTGGTTGGCAGGGACGTTTTGAGAAAAATCACAATAAGATAATTTATTTCATGCACAACCCAGATAACCTTGACCCGAAACGTTAAAATTCACCAGGTTCATGGCTAATGCCCTCGTTAGATTTCGCGAGCTCTTTCTGGGCTTTTGTTCATGCGCGTATGTTCTTGGGGGGATACTTTACTCACCCAATAATTGTCCCTTAATCTTCTTTACTCAGTACTGGCCATCCGTACAACATGATACTGGAGTGAAGCGTCCAGTTTTGATTCCCGCTTCAACCAAAACATCTGCTCAATGAATGCTATCGTTGAAGCGTTAGACAGTTTAATATGTACCAAAATTTTGATTGGCAGGCTGATGTAGACGTCCTGGGAAATCCAGCCCAGTTGTGCATGAATAGATTATAGGGTTTTCATAATCCTATTACCTTTTAATAAAAGTTTCTGTAGCCGCAGTCACAATTGTTCTCTAAGTTTCAAGATCTATGGCACTAAATCGATACATTCACACGCACATGACTTTCGGTTGGAGCAGTCACTGTTAACCGACTTTCTAGAAATTTTCGCTTCTGTCATCATTTTTAGCTGGGTCTTGTCTTTGCCTTTATATTAAAAACGTCGAGCCTACCTTGCGACTGTATCTACTGAAAATATTGCAAAAAAATTGTGGTTGATTTCTGTCATAAGAATCGGTAGAACACGAAAGTGAAATGTGCATCGAAGCGTGCTGCTGTGCATGATTTGCGGGTAGGCGGCTGTCTTGCAGATGTCTTTGCCGAGCAACGCCCTGCTGCCGGGTCGCTTCTGCAAAGGTGTACTGGCGTCATTTCTGTGACGTGTATGACATCAGTGTTCTCTTAGTGTATACCGGCATAAAAAAATTTCGTGGTGAAATAGAAAACCAGAAAACGAACAGCCCTAAACACAACGTATTCTTTACCACCACATGTTCCTTCCCCACAAGCAGACCCCGTGTGTAAAGGTATAGCCTTTACAGGCCGGTTGCTCCGCTGTACTGGCATCACTTCCGTGATGGATATGACGACAGGGAAATTTTTGTGTATGCGGGAATAAACACTTCAGTGTAAAAAATGGACGATCCCTGTAGCATTCACAGCAGGAGCCTAAAATGAATGCAAAGTAAACAACAGATACACTTGCGGGGTACACATCCCCTTACGGATTTTAAAGCAGAGTTTATAAAATCAAGACTGACCTATTGTCGTTGAAAAACTTTTACATATCAGACGAGAGATACAAGAAAATGTTTTATATACGCTGCTGATATTCGCTGCGTTATAGGTTTCTCTTACCGGTCCACTTTCTTTTCAGTTTTGGAACCATTCATGAGCTGTTTCAGAATTGGCTATACTTTTGAAATAAATAAGATAAGCTTATTCTTGGTGCAATGCTTTTCAAATGTTTGTGGGTTCTCAAAATATAACAAGAAAAAATGGTGTTTCAAGAAAACGTCTTTTCAAAGGCGGTGTCATGACTTAAATATGTAGGAAGGGAGTGTCTCGGGAAAAAGACGCCTTAATTCTTCAGGTGATGCGATGTGCTATAAAAAGGGCCATAAAAACAAAAAATACATCACAAGATTGCCCATGGTCAAAAGAAATAATGAAAACCAGAAAAAGTAAAAGAGAAGTGCTCCAAAAAGGGGCATAAAAACAAAAATTACATCACAAGATTGCCCATGGTCAAAAGAAATAATGAAAACCGGAAAAGTAAAAGAGGAATGAGCCAATAAAAAGATCTTTAGAGAAAGTTATAAATCAGGCCATTGAAGAAAGCACCCAGGAAGGAAAAAGAAACACAGATGGAAGTGTTGAAGATCTAGAAGCGGACGCGGAAAAACGCGACCTACAGAGAAGCCCGACGGGGGTCGAAGTAGTGTAGCTATGGCGACGTCCCTGCAGGGGCAAGGCGAAGACACACACACACACATGTAGAAGGAGGTATTGACGATGGCATCTTTTTTTAGCCGGAGCGCTGCCCCATGCTGCCAGACCACCAAAATATCACCCTAAACCCCCTTATTATCTTTTATTACACACTACCTTCCTTGAGAGCATGTGTCCTGTAAGTGGAGAACAAAACTAACAGTTAGTGGCGACACGCACACCTACACGGACCCAGGAGATGACTACCTGCAGGACGCAGAATTCACGCTACTTACACTTGACACAACTAAAAAGCCAGAAGCCCGGTACACACGATACTTCACAATACTTCACTCCAGACTATCCATTAAACACAACATATTTCCAACCACTCAGGTAAACATGACACCGTACGACTCGACGTAATACGCGACTATCTGTCCGTTTGAAACTGAACCCTGCTTATTGTATATAATAAAATAATAGCCCCATTAAGAACATTTGTCGAAAACAGATATTCGTGACACATTACTGGCAAGGTATACAGTGACCCATGAAAATTTGCGTAACGTTGAACCAATCGTGCTACGGTCACTAATAACACCCCCATTACAAAAGGGAAACAAGCGGTGATTGTGGTAGAGTTCGAACCATATGAAGACTTCATTTTATGTACACCCGTAAATAGTTATGATTCATTACCTGCTACAATGGTCGTTTCGGCTGGAGATAAACAGATTGTACGTTTATAAGGGACACCGAATTTCAGTTTCTTCACTGTAGCTTTGCACATCACTACACTGCTTACCTCCCACCGGCAACACTAATGTGAACAGCATGCACACACACAAGTTCCTGTGAATATCTATGTCATTTTACTTTCCCCTTTTCTGGACTTTTTTGGGTGGTTGGAGTACATTATTTTTCAGATATCAGAAAAAACTCACGTCCTATGGGAACATCTTATGGGTGCTGACGAGACGTTTGGCGGAGCTGTTCTTCATTCGGTGATTCTATCTCTGGATGACGGTGAGACGATATATTTTCTGGTTTAGATGTCCTCTAGCCGTGCCCTGTTTGGGAGATGTAAGGTTCAGGGTAAAAGTAGGACGCCTTTTCCTGACAATCTTTCATTGGTTTTTTCTGTAATATATTTCAACGATGTTTGGGCTGTTGGTGTTATGTAGAGGTGACTATGTAAAGTATGTAATTTCCTGTATTATCACTGGCAGAGCATTTCGACGGCGACTTGTTTTTTAAATGCAGAGCATTTCAGTAACTCACGATGTCACCCGCGTTGGCGTCCGTAGTCCGCGTCCGCATCGCTCCCCCTACACTATATAAATACTTGCCGGCGCCAGGTTTCGATCCTACGACTCTGCGGGAGGAACGCAAGGTGCACGGTACTCTACCAACTGAGCCACAAAGCCGACACAGAACGGAAGGTTACGAACGTGCCTTATATGTTTGACTCATTCAACCGTCGGCCAGAGGTGCGCCCTCTCCCCCGCGTCCTCCTCGCCTTCTCTCCGCTCGCAACGCCCTCTCTCGCCGCGTTCGGTTCGGGCGCACAACAGGTGGGGACGTGCGCAACACCCTCTCTCGCCGCGTTAGGTTCGCGCGCAAGAACAGGTGTGGCGCTCGCATCGCGCTCTCTCGCCGCGGTCGGTTCGCGCTTAAACCACATATGTCATTCGCGCGCGCTGCGGTCGCTAACATCTGTGGCGGGATCGTGACGTCAGCATCACGCGTTCGCGTGGTGGCGATTTCGGCGCTATAACACTCTCTCGCCAGGGGCATTGGATTGGATTCGATTGGATTGGCTTGGATTGGCTTGAATTTGGATTGGATTGGATTAAAGTGGATTGTGTTGGATCGTGTTGCGTCATAGCCGCGCCACGTTGCGTCATAGCCGCTCCACGTTGCGTCATAGCCGCGGTAGGGGGTTCACGGCACGTTTCACCATCGACTTCATCGACAATGTCTACGCTGGAAGACTACAATTACAGCAACAACAACCAATACGTAATCCATACGACTTGCAGGCGCCCCCCCCCCCGCAGAAATGCTCTGCATTTGATCGTGCCCCTCGCGAGGGGGATGTTTTTCTTTTTGCCTAGAACGCGTACGTATGTGTTAAAATTGGAAAGGAGGCCGCAAAAGCAGATGAAGAGTGGGTTACACCTCAACTCCACCTGTTTTTTTACTTTGGTTTGGTTTCCTTTACAACGCCAGTCGCCTTCCGTCGTCAGCAGGGACGATCTATTTCTGTGAGAGTATGAGTTCCGGCTAATTGTTAGTCCATACCAAAGCAAACTCGCGCTCTGGTATGAAGTAGTTCATACGACTATACTGCGAACAAACTGGCTAGGACGAAGAAAAGTGTTACACACAAGCGCTTTTTGCGTCACGTTTTTTTGTCCTTGTCAGTTTTTGCGCTGTGTAAGGCTATGTACTGTTTCAATAGAACAAGGATATGAAACTAGCACAAAACGTTGCTATGGAACTGTTATATAAGCTGGAAATTTCCCGCCCCTACATTTGTACTACACGGTTTTATGTTGTAGTGTAAGATCATGCTTTGCACTGACTCTTGTTCCTAACAATGCTACGGGGTGGCTTCTAAGCTGGGCTTTGAGGTTGCTACACAACTGCTTCGGCATCTCTTACAATTCGGGCCGCCAGTATCAACACACAGACTGCTTGCCTTCCTCGTCAACCCGTCAGAATATGCGACATCGCTCACGATGATTCGGGGGCTTGTGTCATGTTCATTTCGGACTTCCTTTGCATAGGTGAACAGCACCGCGTCGCCACCAAATAAGCGATCATCGACAATGTAGGCTATATCTCACACGATGCTCCTCTCCACCACTACCTATTTACAATGGAGTACTGTGTCGCCACAATGTTTGTGCCAAAACAGATGTGCTTTGCTTCTGCTCCTTTCCGAACGCCCTACTCGTTTGGAACGTCAGCTGCGTGATCCACTTATCACACCCATTTTGGATTCACACGTACCTATGGTCGCGTGCGGAGGCACTACTTGCCATGCTTTTACAGAATGGTGTACGGATACGTCAATGTTTTCGGGTTGTGTGAACGACTCAACGCAATACAGATGGCCCCTGGTGCCCATTTGGGCCAGTTTCTATTGAATTGGAATAGACCAGCTCAGCTTTTTTTTCTCCTTTCAACACCTGGACAAAAATAAACGGTAGTAACAAAGATTCACTGCCCCAGCCTTGCTATATTGATGGCCTTCACGCAAGTTGTGCAGTGACTAACGCGGCCACCACTTCCTTTCCGAAGCCATCAGAGATGTTTTTGTGTATGCTCTAAGAAGCACAAATGTATATGGCAGAACAACATTTACTTTGTCCTTGTATTGCTACCTGAGGTTATTGTCCCGGTTGTGGATGTGTCTTGCCATCCCCTTCTCTTTGAAATGGTCTTGTAGCGGCGCGTGTCCACCGCGCCGAGACGACGACGACGACGACGAAGGCGGAACCACGAGGCGCACGCTCACGTGCGCTCGTGCTGGAGGAATAAAAATCAGTACTAGCCCAAACGCTGTCGTGGCTGGTTGTCTCTGCGCCGGTCGCGACATGATTTGGTGACGTGGACCGAACTCGCCTCTTCTGACCGCGCCATGTCGGACCCTTCGGCTTCGCCGGATTCTGCGGGCCAACTACAATCCGGCGCAGCTACGCCCGCCCACGAAGCAGCTCCGCCTGCTCACGCTGCAACCGCGGCTGTGCACAGCGCTACTCTACCCCCGTTTTGGACTCGGAACCCGCGGACATGGTTCACGCAAGTCGAAGCGCGCTTCTGTCTGCATCGCATCACCAGCCAGGAGACGAAATATAACAGCGTCGTGACCTCCTTGCCAGGCAGCATCGCGGACGAGCTAGCCGACATCCTCGACGCCCCGCATCCTGAAGCGCCGTACGACCACCTAAAGGCAGCGATCATCCAACGCAAGTCGGAGTCGGAGCGCAGCAGGCTGCAGCAGCTTCTGAACACCGAGGAGCTCGGTGACAGGCGACCCTCGCAGTTGCTACATCGCATGCGGCAGCTATTGGGCGATCATGGCCAGGACCTCAATAATCCACTTCTTCGGGAGCTCTTCCTTGAACGCCTCCCCCAGAACATGGTATTGGTACTTGCGGCAGCCGCTGACATGCCACTCGACCAACTCGCGGAATTGGCTGACCGCATCGCGGACTATTCCCGGTCCCCAAGCATCGCCGCAGTCGTCGATACGCCCTCCACCTCAAGGGACGACTCCAGGCTTGGTCGACTTGAGAGCCGCATTGATGAACTGAGCCATCAGCTGTCATCCCTCGCACCCCTCTTGCGCCGACGCCGACGTGCATCCCGCGACCGACGGTACTCCCCATCCCGGTCCCGTTCTCAACATGGCTCCTCCGCAACACGCGGTGAGCCTGGCCCTTCGGGCGTCTGTTGGTATCATCGTACCTTCGGCACTGCCGCCCGCAAGTGCAGCCAGCCTTGCTCATGGACGGGAAACTAGGAGACCGGACACTGGCGGCGGCAAGTGAACCCGGTCATGCAGTCAGCCGCCTCTTCTACGTCACCGACAAGGTTGCCGGCCACCGCTTCTTGGTCGATACGGGAGCAGAGGTCAGCGTCATACCGGCCTCTTCGCTAGACCGACGACGCCGAGAAATGACCTCCCCGTTAATCGCCGTCAACAACTCGCCGATCAACACCTACGGCCAGCGGTCGCTCACAGTCAATTTTGGCCTACGTCGCACCTTCCGGTGGCTTTTCACAATTGCTGACATCAAGCAGCCCATTCTCGGTGCTGATTTCCTGGCTTTCTACAACCTGGCCGTGGACGTGCACTCTCGACGCCTCGTGGACATGACGACGAGCCTTTCGGTTCATGGCGTTCTCTCCTCTGCCACGGCGACCGGACTTCGAGCCTTTGTGCCATCTTCCGCGTACGAGAAGATACTTGCCGACTTTCCTGCGATCACAAGACCCCACACGGGAGAGTCCCCGGTGAAGCACACCATCACCCACCACATCGTCACGAAGGGACCCCCTGTCTTCGCTAGAGCACGTCGTCTCGCGGGATCGCGTTATGCCATTGCTCGTCGAGAGTTCGAGCACATGCTGGAACTGGGAATTGTCCGTCCATCCTCGAGCAACTACGCGTCAGCCCTGCATATGGTACCCAAAAAGGACCCCGGTGACTGGAGGCCATGCGGTGACTACCGTGCCCTCAATGCGATCACCGTGCCGGACCGGTACCCGCTCCCTCATTTGCAGGACTTCACCGCGAATCTGGCGGGCTGCAAGATATTCAGCAAGGTGGACTTGGTCAAAGCTTATCACCAGATACCTGTGGAGCCAGCAGACATACCGAAGACTGCCATCATTACACCATTTGGTCTCTTCGAATATGTCCGCATGCCCTTCGGCCTGCGTAACGCCGCCCAGACCTTTCAACGTGCCATCGACGAGGTTACCCGCGGTTTAGACTTTGTCTTTGCCTACCTCGACGACCTCTTGATCGCAAGCTCATCACCATCCGAGCACGAAGTGCACTTGCGAGCCCTTTTCACTCGGCTTGACGAATATGGCTTCGTCATCAACCCCAAAAAGTGTGTCTTCGGCGTGCAGACCATCGAGTTCCTGGGCCACTTGGTCACTCCACAGGGCATCAGACCTCTCGACACCAAGGTGAAGGCCATCCAGGACTTTCCACAGCCCACCTCAATTAAGAAGCTTAGAGAGTTCTTGGGCCTGCTGAACTTCTACCGGCGGTTCATTCCCAACTGTGCCGAACTAGTCCAGCCCCTCACTGATCTGCTGGCCACCAAGACAGGCCCTGCAGAGCACTTCGAGTGGAACGAGCAAGCAGCGTCCGCCTTTTCTGCTGCGAAGAAGGCCCTCTCCGACGCTGCCATGCTTATACACCCCTTTCCTGATGCTCAACTTCGTCTTATAACCGACGCCTCCAGCGTGGCTGTCGGTGCTGTGGTGGAGCAGTTCGTCTCCGGTTGGCAGCCACTTGGTTTCTACTCCCAGAGGCTGAAACCTGCCGAGACGAGGTACAGCACCTTCGGGCGCGAGCTACTGGCTGTCTACCTTGCCATCAAACATTTCCGGCATTTCCTGGAAGGCAGGGACTTCTACGTCCTTACAGATCACAAGCCCCTGACGTTCGCCTTCCAGTGCAACCACAGCTCGTATTCGTCGCGTGAGATCCGTCACCTCTCCTTCGTCTCGGAGTTTACTGTCGATCTCCGCCATGTCGGCGGCCCGATCAACACTGCTGCTGACGCGCTGTCTCGCGTCGAAGCCCTTTCGACTTCACCCCAACCGATCTGCATGGAAGAGCTTGCTTCTGCACAGCAACAAGACCCTGAGCTCCAGCAACGCCGCTCTGACACCTCAACGCTGACTTTCACAGATGTGCCGTTGCCGTTTACCGAAGGCACAATCACATGCGAGACATCAACCGGCGTCTCCCGACCTTACGTTCCACCGGCGTTTCGTCGAGCCGTTTTCGACACCCTGCACGGCAAGAGTCACCCCGGCATCCGAGCAACTCAACACCTCGTCACAGCTCGGTGGTTCTGGCCCTCCATGAATGCAGATGTACGCCGGTGTAGCGGCGCGTGTCCACCGCGCCGAGACGACGACGTCGACGACGAAGGCGGAACCACGAGGCGCACGCTCACGTGCGCTCGTGCTGGAGGAATAAAAATCAGTTCGAGCCCAAACGCTGTCGTGGCTGGTTGTCTCTGCGCCGGTCGCGACAGTCTCCTTGGTCCTACTCGTTCGTTCCTTCTTTAACGAAGTGGATTTCATTCTGATCTCGATGGCCGCCGCTCGCAACGCATATTTCTTGTATTTAGTCTCGAGCGTGTCAGCGCCGTGCGTGTCAGCCATGCGTTTCAGCGCCGCCAGAATGGTCGTTTCGCCATGCGCTAGTTGCTTCTGTTCGTCAAGGGGTAGCTTCCTAGCCGTTTCGCTAGTGTGAGCCTCTCAAGCCTCCATGGCTTCCTGCTTCGGCGGTGCCTGTGCTTTGCTAGGAGTCGGAGGGGGGACCTCCTACGGGGCATTTTCCGCGGGACCTCCGCCGCTGCCTATGTTTCTGCCTGGTTATGTACCGTCCCTTGGTCTGCCTTTGCAAATAATTGATCTATTTTGCTCCCGAGCCACTTTATTCGAGCGTTCTGCTGTAATATCTGTGCCTTCCACTTTGCAATGATCTACTCAAGCTCCGCACTGTCTGCACTTTTCTTAGTTGTAGTCTGAGTGGAGGGGGAGGAAGGTTTAATGGGGGGGACTCCGAATCGAGTGATTTGGGAGATTCACTGGCCCTGCCCACCTTTTTGTTTGCTGATCCTTGTTGTTCTTCAGGCCGTCGCCATGACCTCGAACGCTGTCCCCGTCCCAACGCCTCGCCATCCTTGAGCTCGCTCCGCCGCCTCGAATTGCTCCGCCAGGCGGACGCTCCTCTCCCCGCCGTCTCCAAGCGGCGGCTGCCGATCTGCGCAAGCTTAAAGCGGCAGTGCTGCTGCCGGCGCCGGGCGCTCGTGATTGCGACCGCGAGCGGCTGCGCCAGCGCTCCTTCTCGGCGTCCTGGATCTCGAACCGTCGCGTCGATGGGGTCCGCCTGCAGGACCTCTACGATCGCGGCTTCGTCCTCGTTCTTGTCGTCTCTGCTGCTTCCTTTCCCATCGGCGTTGCCGGAATACGGAAGGAGTCTTGAAGTGCACCATACACGTTCTGTCTGCTGTGATCTGGCTGCCGCCGCAAAGGCCGCACTTGGGCTCTCACACGTGATCTTCGGTGGGCTTGGCGGTTTCGCAACCTCAACACATTTGGTTGTTAGGTTCTGACTACACATTCATTCTATGCAACTGGCCGCAGGCTTCACATGCCTCAATCTGCTTTCTATATAATGTGCGCTCCGTAGGAAGATTGTCAAACATGATATATCTCGGGACTTTCTGGCAAACAAGATGACTACCGACCGAGATCGCCCGATGCGATTTGCTTGTAATGCCTTGGGGTTATAGTCCTGCACGACTTGCTCTCGGATATCTTGGCCTTGTCCTCGAGAGGAATGGCCCGAATCACGCCTTTAGCGGTTCTATGCGGTGCGGCCTTATATGTAATCAGCAGTTCCCCTGACGTCGATTCACTCGACCGCCGCATAACTGTCAGCGTCCTCCGGCCGGGGGGTGCTTATTACGAAAATGTTCTGGTGCCCGCCCACTGGAGCAGACGACGTCCTCTCGTGCTTCTTCTGCTGCGGCTTGCGATGCCGCCGCGAGAGCTCGACTCAATTCTACTCTAGTCACTTCACTAACACAGAGCTCAGAACGTGGTCGGACGACGATCTTCATGTCGCCTCGAGGGAGATGCGGCGTCCGTGACTTCTTCATTAGCCTTCCCTTCTAAACACGCGGGCGCTTTGTACGCTCCGCTCCGTCCACGTAAGCCCTTTGGCTGCAGCTGGTGGCTCCGAGGACGTCAGGCCGCCTCACCTCAGGTGCCAGGTGGCGTCACCGATTTCTTCAACTTCTCCCCGGCCGTCTTCTAGCCATTGGCTCACGCGCACAAAGCCGGGTCAATTTCTTCCCCGTCGACTTCTACGTACATGACCGAAGCCATGCCCTCCAACAGCCTAATAGGTCCTGCTGTAGCTATTGGTGTCCGCCCGGGACCCGCCTCAACACCGGCGTGGCCGATTTCGAGGTTATGGTTAGCGGTGTGGCGGCCGCCGATTTCACTTAAAGTGTACTAGAATGCAAATAAGAGACGTCCCACCTGTGAAATTGATGTCCACACGTTAAAAAAGGAGACTTTGCGGAGCTTTTGGAGAAAGAGTCCGGTAAATTAGGATAAAATAAACGCCGTGGTCGCGGTCGAAAGACGGAGCAATGTAAACATGCGTCCGCAGTCGTCCGCAGTCATCCGCATGCGTCGGCAGACGTAAATACAGAGCTCTAGAACCTGAACAGCACCATAACTGAGCTAATGGGCTGGAGTAGGCGGTGTAGCATCGTTGCAACGTTATGAACGAATTCATCCCTGGATGACAGCAGAAATTGTCAGCATATTAAAAACGGACTATTGGTATCATAAGTAGCTACATCATGAAGGAAACGTATATTACGTATATAAGTTTAAATGGACCCGTAATAGATCAGTCTTTAGTGAGAGCCTGAAGACAAAAAAGTATTTTTCTCGCGGCATTCAAGATTCCTCAGGGATTCCAAAAAAAATGTGGAAGGTGGTTAGCGAGGTCCCGAGAAATTCCAAAAATGCTCCATCATTCAGCCTGTTGGTACAAAAGACACCTCTAACAAATTTAATACTTTTAGTACCCAATAGCGCTACCGAACTTGCCTCGAAGTTTCCCATTGCAAGTGTGGACAGTGTTCCTCTGCCGCAAGCTGTTAACTGTTTCGCCCTTCACGAAATCTAAGTAATAAGGTATAGTCGGTTGTTGTGCAGTTATGAACAAAGAACGCAGATGTCTCGGAGAAAAGTTCGCCTAATGTAACCCCGAAAAATAGTGATCTCATAGGATCCACCTTATGCCAGCTGTTCAACCCACCTTGCTTGACTACGCATAACCGTCGGAATTGAAGAATCGCTATACTAGTGACCCGTCCATCTACTCACTGATTTCTGTTCTTAGCATTATTAATGACATATTTGGGAAAATTCTCTCTAAACGCGTTGACAATTTACTAGATAAGTATAATATGTGGCCACAGCAACATCAATTTTGTCTGAAGCATTCCAGTAGCTCACCCGTCATTACATCCAACCAGTCCATCAACATTGCGCTACAAAAAAAGCTAACTGCTATTATCTCTTTAGATATAAAAAAGGACAGTGATACGGTTAACCATCATCTCGTCCTGAACAAATCAAACATATACGGGTTTCGTGATAGGAAGCTTGAGTTATCTGCAGCCAATCTTACAAATCGCCAACAAGATTTCTCAATGACAACTCTGACGTCATCCATGCAGTGCGTGCTAACAGGAGTACCACATGGGTCTACCCTTGGTCCGGTATTTTTTACACCTTACGTAAACGACTTGTCTCAGGTATTAGCCTCAGACAACACTTTCATACGCCAATAAAACAGCAATTATAATTACTGCTGATAATTCTAGCGACATCGTAACAACACAAACTCAGGACCTAAAAAACTTTCGAACTTGTATCTGAAGAACAAATTTGAAGACAATGCCAAGTGAAGTAAGTATGTACTTTTCCAGTCACGAAGCTGGTCTCTCTGTTTGCTGATATCAAATTAACTACCAGTCAAGTGTAGCTTGAATCAACTCACAATTTTGTGTACCTGGGAGTGACCTTAGACAGGCACAAGGAGTGGGAACATCGGGTCGACGCGGTTTGCACGAAGATTGCGTCTGGTTGCTGTGCCCTAATTCAGCTACGTGAATATTTCAAGACCGACATCCTGCGGGTGCTATACCAAACGTTAGTGCATACTCATCTGACGTATTGCATCGAGTCGTGGAGCTGGACATACAGTAGCTACCTAGAACGCCTAAGACGAGCCTAAAACGGACTGGTAGAATAATTATGTTTTCTGATTACTCTCGGCCCGGCAAGGCGCTGTGTACTGAACTACGCGTATTACCATTTGATCTCCTTCATGAGAAAAAAAACTACTGAATGCAGCTCAACATAATAAGAAACAAGCTTCCTTTCGATGTGTCTGCACATAAGTCTCCGGTACGCGCAACACGAAGCCATACGTTTTTAAATTTTATGTTAGCTGAAAAAAGAAACATTTACGGTGAAATTATGTTAGAATTTACTGGTCTAAAGATAATGCAGAGATTCTGTGGTACAGTTTAAACTTCCAGCCCTGTACATAGCGTTTTGCCTTCCCGTTTGGCCGTTAGGCGTAGCTGGAAGGGAAAAAAGAGGACGAGGACTGGGCTCGAAACGTTGAGAAAGAGAAAGAAGACCGCGAAACAGTTGAAGCTAGCAGGAGATGATTGCTTATGGGCAGAAGTTCGCCTTGTTAAATAAACGGAGTTTGGACTTTTTTTGTAACTATTGTTACGGAAGTGCTGATGTGCTGGGTACATAATACCCCAGTCGCCCAGACCGGTTCACGTTGAAGTGCCACCCGTTCACGACCGGACTAGCCGCCTCCTATTAGGACTGCCGGTTGAGTGCGGCCCCTTACCTGATACGGAAACAAAGATGACAGGACGTGCCGCGGGCACTGTGAATGTGAACCTGACTGACTCCCCTCTCCAGTACGTGGTTCAGGAGCAGCGTACACCAAAGGTCTATAGACGTAGTCTCCCGAAGTGCTGATTTATATCTCTGGTCTCCTCCATCAACCCATTAAAGGCACGAACAAACGGCTCCTGTAGAAATGACGAACTCTACAGGACAACCATTGTCGAACCACAGTTGATGCGGAAAGCACCTTCTGAACACCCCTCGGGATACAATACCTCGATAACCAAAATGCTTTCATTCCACTTAAAACGACACAAATGGGGCTGAAGATGCTTTTACAGTGAAAATCCCTATAACATGCTAATCGGTATTCCTTAAACAGCTTTCTTTTTCGGTTTATTAAGGGCTCATGGCTGTATCATTTAGTTGCGATTGCAAGCATACGTCGCAAGACTGCAGAATAACACAACTGTAGAGTGCCTGATATTTAAGATGGTCCCACGAAAGTTACAAACCAGACGATTTTCGTGGTATTGCTGTTAAGCACGACCCTAGATGTATGATGCAAGGCGACTAGAAAATTGCGGGTGCCATACCTGCTGCTGGTGAGTGCACTGGTTGAGAGCGGTGTTGATGATACTGAGCACTGCTCTTGGCTGCAAGGGCATGCAGGTAAGAGGGTCAAGAATCACGTGGCATGCGTTATCGCTTTTTAAACAATCATGGTACGATTTGGACCCCTTTCACGAGACTTATCATTAACAACTTTTCTGCTAATCCGGGACGGGTTTTCTGGCGAAAACATATTAAATACTTACTAGAAATATTCAGGTGTGGTCTTTTAGCCAAACATACGTATACATTTTAGGCCACTACCAGTTCTATTCAACTTACGCTAAAGTGAAAAGGCTACTTAGCCTTTCGTGATAACACCTGAGTTATTTATCGCATTTCTGAGAGGTCAAGTGTTCGAAAAGGTCAGGTGTACAGACCAGCATCTGGTAAGATCTCAAATTAGCCTAGATTTGATGAGGGATCAGAGCAAGGTAGTACGAAAGAAGCCGATCAAGGAGCTAATAATGAGACGGAAGTTCAACAATCGAGGATCGTGCTGCAGAGCCGATATTCAAGTCTAACCCAGGATGCAGATTTTACGACACAGGAATCCAGCCACAATCTTACACGCATTATTACAGTGTGTGCAGTAGAAGTCGAAGGTATGATTGCAAGACAGGATAATGGTAAACTTTTTCAGAAGGCGAGAGTTTCAATTAGCCCACGCGAAAGCACGAGAATATCTACCCCAGCTGACAGAATATAATGAGCGGAGCTTTCGAAATCAATCATAAGCGCAAGACAGCCGACATAAGGGAGTGTAATATGTAGGGGATTGAACATGCTGTATTGAATGGAGGCAGCCTGAAAGCAGTGAAGCGGCGTCTAGGCATGGAGAAAAATTAAATGTATATAAAGAAAGACCAGCAAGAAAGGTCATCACAAATTGGGACAAAATAGCCTTGGTAGCCGAGCAGTTCTTTAGAGATTTGTACATTAGCCATGAAATTCAGGATAGTACTTAACAAGCACGCAATTCAGAGGAGATAGACATCCCAACAATAACGACAGGAGAAGTAAAAAAGGCTTTCAAAAAATGCAAGAGGGGAAAGCAACGGGTGAGGATCACATAACAGCAGACCTCTGGAAAAATGGTGGACAAATTGTACTAGAAAACCTAGAAAACCTGTATAGGCACTGCCCAAATGGCCGCGAGTGTGCCGGAATACTGGAAAAGCACGTGCATCCTCCTAATCCGTAAGAAAGGTGCAATTATTGACTTAGAAAATTCAGCCGGATCAGCTTACTGCCTACAAGGTATTTTCGACAAGGTACTTACCATGGTAATCGCTAAACGCATTTGGGCCACCTTATATTTTAGTCAACGTAATGTGAACAATCAGTGTTTCGTAATGGCTATTCAACAAAAGACCATATTCACACGATCAATCAGGCGATTGAGAAATGCGCGGAGTATACTATACTCCTAAATATAGGCTTCATATATTATGTGAAATCATTTGACTCGGTCGACACCTCCGCAGTCATTGAGACATTGCAGAAACAGGGTGCAGACGACGACCATTATGTAAGAATACGGGAGGATATCTACAATTAGTCAACAGCAAACATCTTCTTCCATATTGAGAGCAGTAAAATACCTATAACAGCGTCCAAAAAGTGGGCACAATATCTCCAATGTTACTCACAGCATGTTGTCTAGAGGTATCAGAACATTAGATTTGGAACAAATGAGGGTAAGGGTTAATGAAAAATAATATAAACTTCAGATTTGCTGATGACGTTGCCTTACTCAGCAACTCGCGGGAAGAATTGGAAAGCCTGATTGCTGCACTGGATAAAGAGAGTAGAATCTTGTGCCTGAAAATAATAGGCAGCAAACTAAATTATGGTGAATAACCTCGGGAGGGCTTGATGGAAGGATGTGACCGTCTCCCAATTTCCGAAGAAATTTACGGACGCATACACATCGACCATGTCCAGAGGACTCTTCCCCATTAGCCTCCTTATACTCCTCAGCGTTGGATGCCCCATTCACGCTTCGGGAGTTTTAGAGCGCGGTAAGTTCCTTACTCAGACAATGTCCACGAGAGCCTGACAAAATCACCAATCAAATGCTTTCTACCTTGCCTGCATAACAAAATAACAATCTCCTACGGAATTTCAACTAAATTTGGGGGACAGGTGACGTTCCTTTTGCGTGGAACCTCCCCAGGGTGGTGCCGGTTCTTAAACCTGGAAAGAACCGGACGGTGGTGTCTTCATACCAGCCTGTTTCCCTCACATCCTGTGTGGTGAAGTTGAAGAGAAACTAGTTTGTGCGAGGCTAACCTGGTGGATACATTGTTATATAAGCTACCTTACTATATGACTGGGTTTCGAAGACGCTCAAGGGTTCAGGACAGTGTTCTGGACTTTATCAGCCATGTCGAACATAACTGAGTGCATGAACTGTCAATGATAGCTTTGTTTACGGCTTATGACTGTGTCCTGCTGTGGGTGTATCTTGCTATGACTGTGTCCGGCTTATGACTGTGTCCTGACACAAGCAATGGTAGACACACTACATTCAATTGGGCTGTCAGGAATCCTTCGCACCGTTCATGAATTTCTCGCGGACCAGTACATAAAGGTACGATTGGGGAGTGTGCTAAGCAAAAAAAGAAGTGTCTCAAGAGGGGTACCCCAGTATAGCGTTTTGTCACCAATTCTTTTCAATGGCTGGGCTACCTGCAGAACTAAAAGACATTCGACAACGAGCTCACGTATCTGTGTACGCTGACGTTGTTTGCATCTGGTTGTCCGGATATCAACATGAGCGACCGGCAGTGATGGCTGAACGGAGTGTTAATACCATGCGTAAATATTTGTCCTCCGTCGCACTGACGCTTTCGGCCGAGAAGCCCTGTTTTGTTCTTTTTCCTAGGATCCGGCGACGGTACACCCGTGTTAAGTTACCATTGGGCAGCCTGGCTATCCATCAAGCTGCCGACGTGTGGTTCCTTCGTGACACCGGTGTCACCCTCGACAGCAGACTGTATTGGCGAAGGGCGGTCGACATGTTTACTTCGGCTCTGCTTCCGCATGTGAACATATTGAGGAAGATTGCTAGAGCTACGGGGCGAATCACCCGGCGTCCACGATTAGGCTGGACTCAGCCCTTATTGCGAGTCGTATTCCTTATAACTTGCCTGTGATCGCCCCTTCAGAATTCCAGTATGAGCGCCTCGAATCGTTGCGTAGGAAATAGCTGAAGAAAGCAATTGAAGTTCCTCAGCAAGCGGCGAATGAGGTCATACGGGAAAGCCAGTCTCCTTCACTCCGCTTGATGGTGTCACAGAGGATACTGACGAAGATAGTGCATCTGGAAGGCAAATAATAACCAGTGCTGGAAGGCAAATAATAAGGCAGCTTCGAAGATGATGATGGTTATGTTTTTGTGGCGAAAGGCCGACTACGGGGAAAGAGCGCCAAGGAAAAGTTGTTTTATGACGACGGGATAATTCGTTAAAAATAAACAAAAATTCAACTAAAAATAAACGTGAAATGACATAAAACACAATTTATATGCCTGGTGAAAATGGCAAGGGTGCCAATAAGCATGGTAAGTAAACTGAAGTAATACCTTAAAATCGCTAAGAAACCTAAAAGGACGCTTGTGGGTGATCGTGGGGTCGTGCCTTAAAAAGTACGATGGGTGTAGTGGAACGTGTTATCTGTATAGTTGTGTGTGTGTCTTGTTGTTTCTAGTCCCTTCCATTGTATGAGCATGTGTTTCACGGACAGGGCCTCTCGACACCTGCGGCACAGATGTCTTGGAAATCCAGTCAGTAGGTGCGAGTGCGTTGCGTGCGTGTGCCCTATCCGTAATCTAGCCAAAGTGACTTCTGTGCACCTATTGCGTGTGTCGGTGGTGTATGGTCCCAAGTGTTGTTTTATTACCTGTAGCTTGTTGTCTGTTTGCTCACTCCAGTGAGTTTGCAATGTTTTTCGAAGTTGTCTGATGTGTGGCTTCACGTCGGTGTATGGTATTGTGGTTATGTCAACGGCATTCAAGAGTCTAGCAGCAGCAGGTATTCGATTCGCGGCTTCATTATCGGCTATACCACAGTGGCCAGGTACCCGGCAAAGGACCAGTTCAAATTTCTGGACATACACAGACATAATGCCCTTGACGATCAGATTGACAACATGGCTATTGGAAGGCTCTGTTGGCGACAATGCCTGCACAACACTGGGGAAATCTGTATAAAAATGAATTGTGGGATGTGGCTTTGCAATATATGATTAACAACAAGAAGTAAACCATAGGCCTCTGCCGTAGAGATACTAGTATTCCTATTCAGAGTTTTAGTGACATTAGGTCGGGTCCATGCGCAGACCAGGATACAGAGGTGGCAGTTTTAAAGAAGTCCGTACAATATTCACAACACTGATACTTCTGCTGAAAATACAAGAAGTGCTTCTGAATTCAACATCTGGGAGCTCGGTTTTTATCTATATGTGTGAAAGATTGTCGCATGACACAGGGTGGAAATGCCATGGTGCTATAAAATCTGTTAGAGAAGTTTGGATGGTATCTAAAAAGGAGACAGCAAGCTCTGACGCTTTCTCTCTAAATGTGTAAGGGAAAGGCGGAGAGAATGATAGTCGATTGAGCAGTTCAGTCATGGAGGTATCATTAAAAACTTATTTAAAGAGATGGTGAGGCATGGATGAAATTTTAAACGCATAAAAGAGATCTGTGTATGCTCACTGACATTGTAGGTTCTATTTATTACACTCCACATAGAGGCTTTCGACCGGGCTAGTGCGAAGGCGCCACATGACAGGCGAAGCCCGAGATAAAGCACTGGGTCCAGCATTTTCAGGGATGTTTTACTTGCTGACCCAGAAACGACACTTTCATAGCAACATCATCAACCGATCCGGTTAGTAAAAACACGTAAAAGAATTTGTTTTCCAGCCCTGTATATAGAATATGCTTTTTTTTATTCCAAGAAAAGATACATAACAAAACTTTGAATGACGCATCTGGGTCCTTAGCCGACAAGGCTAGTGTGGACCCATTACAAAATGGTGTTGGTACATAATCCCTTCAGGATAGCTCAGATAACAAACAATAATAAAGACAGGATAGCTTAGATTTACAAACAAATAATACTCTATGGGTTAGGAGAAGTATAACACTCAGACAAAAGATATTTCTTTGATGATAGTGCAAAATTTGGCACACACTTAATATCCAAAGGTAACTGGTTCCATACTTTGGACCCAATAAAAGATATTAGACGACGACCATATACATTATACACTTTTGACAAATTGAGGTTATTATGGCACGCATGTCGCGTATCCCGCAGAGGCAATAAAAAAACTGATGACGGGTAAGGTGTATTCAGAGTCAGAAGTCTGTTAACAAGAAGGGCCGTTTTATAGTCACGAACTATATTAAAAGGCATTATGCTAAGTTCGTCAAAAATTGGTGCGGCGGGTGAAGTCCTTGAAGCTGATGCCATGATTCTTAAGGCTCTTTTTTGAAGAATGTTTATGTGTGCTAGATATGATGCATAGGTGAATCCCCATGACTCTATACAATAGGTTAAGTGACAATGAAAAACACTAAAATAGATCATACCTAAGGTTTCTTTATCAAAATGTTTTCTTGCATTAATTAGCGCGTAACATCCGTAAGCTAGTTTCCGACTTAATTCTTCTATATGTGGTGCCCAATGAAGTGAAGAGTCTAGAGTTATTCCCAAATATTTGTACTGGTCAACCTGATCGATTTTTATCCGTCCAATTTTTAAGGAACACACTTTCGGCCCTTTTTTACGGTTCGAGGAGAACAAAATAAATGTTGTTTTTGTAATATTTAACAAGAGCTTGTTCGCATTGAACCAATTAAGTGTATTCTGTAGTTCGTTATTTCCGAGTGACTGAATTTCAGTAAGTGACGGATGTGTAATAATGAGAGCGGTGTCGTCTGCATATAAGACGGCTTGCGCTTTATACAGGCAATACGGGTAATCATTAATGAAGAGGGAAAAGAGTATTGGTCCTAAAACAGAGCCCTGTGGTACTCCATTGGTTACTTGTTTCACTGACGATTTGTTTAGAGCTATCTGCACAAATTTTTGGCGATTAGTTAAGTAGCTTCTGAAAAATTTTATGGCTGGCCCTCGAAACCCATAGCGTTCAAACTTAGTGAGGAGAATTTCATGATTTACAGAGTCAAATGCTTTTTTTATATCTAAAAATATGCCTAAAGCGAATTTATTGTTGTTAAGGGCATTGTAATTACTTCTGTGACTGAGTGCACGGCCGTTGCTGTAGAATAATTTTTGCGAAACCCGTGTTGATTTTGGTTCAAAATATTATATTTTTGAATATAACTTATCATTCGCTTTGCTATTAATTTTTCAAACAGGATGTTTATGCACGACAATATGGTTATGGGACGGTAATTTGTGATGTCATTCGGGTCATCTGCTTTAAATATTGGTGTTACCCTCCGAGTTTTAAGTGCTTCCGGGTAAGTTCCTGTTATAAAGGATTGGTTAAAAATTCTTTTTAAAGGATGGCATAATATATCAATATTTTCTTTTAGTACATGCACTGTAATTTCATCAGGGCCGACTGCTTTATTTCCTGTCATCTGTTTTGTTATTTGTATAATTTCCTCCGTTGTAATTTCTTCGAAAGCAAAACTATTTCGAATTGGAGCGGGCAAAATTAGGTTATGCTCTCCGTCATTATTATTCGATGAAAACTGGTTCCCGACATTGATGAAAAATTCGTTAAACATCTCAAGTAGACGTGAAGTGTCACAGCCTAAAATGTCTGAATCGGGCAATTTAATACAAGGTTGTTGCTTTTTCGTAATATAGTTAATTATTCGCCAGATCTCTTTCGAGTTCCCGTTTGCTTTTAGAATGAGGTTGCTATAGTATTGTTTTTTACGCTTGCGCATAAGCGCAAGTGATACGTTGCGCGCAATCCTGTACTGCTCTTTGTAATAAGCGTTATTCTTGTGTTGCTTCATTTTGTTACACCAGTGCTCTTTGTTCCTGATAACTTTTAGAATAGAATCGGTCATCCAGGGGCAGATTGGGTTTGTGAAGTACTCTGCTCTTCGAGAAGTGAATTGCCTCTTTACGCAGCTTGATCCTAACATTGCGAAAAAATTGTTGTAAGCCTTGTCGACGTCGCTATCATAAGTTGCGGTGAAGTCTTTTTCCTGGAGGTGCTGTTTCGTTTTTGCGTAGTCCCACCTCCGCAAATTAGGTCCTGTATTTTTCGTTGACTGCCAACGATCAATGTTCACCGTTATATGAATAGGGAAGTGGTCAGTTACATTTTCTTGTATAACACCGGCATCAACTTTTTCAAGTTCTAGGTTAGAAATGATATGATCTATAGTGGATGAGGACGTTTGCGTAACCCTTGTGGGGCTTGAAATGTGGTTGTGAAAGCCATAAGAAAGGAGTAATTGCTGATACTTGGTGTTGTGGTTGTCATTAGTGTTTATATTAAAATCCCCACAGATAATTACTTTGCTATGTGTATTTGTAAGATATTGCAATAAGTCCTCCAGTATTTCCAAAAATACCGGTATTCTGGAATTAGGTGGCCTGTATACTACCCCGATTGTGAGGTTATTTTGAAGTTCCACAAACAGCATGTCAATTTTACCGATACTTGTTCTTGTTAGCGTTTCTATCTTCTTATATTCTACCGTAGACGAAATGTACAATGCCACTCCCCCACCTCTCGGACCAGATTCCCTTGAACAGGAAACAAATTTGTAGTTTGTGAGGTTTAGAAACTCATCCTTTCTTAGCCAAGTCTCTGACAAAGCAATAACGCTGTATTGAGCATTTGTTTTCGATAGTAACGCGAGTAACGTATCGAAACTTTTGTTGATACTTCTAATATTACAGTGAAGTAGGTTCAGCGCATATGTTTCTGGACTATTCTTCGCAGATGTAAAGGCATTGGTCATGTTAGTACGAGTTGGGTAAGGCTACGAGTTGCTGTGACATGATGTTTACACGATCTTAGAAAGGTCACCAGAGCTTGCTATGTGAATTGTATTTGAGTTTTCCGTCCTTCGCGCCAAGATCTTCGACTGTGATACCCACACAAACCGCCAGTTTTTCTCTTTCTTTTTTGCAACAGCCATTCCGAGAAGTGCTTTGTACTCGGGGCACAGATGTTCGTTAATGAACACTGGGTGAGTTTCGCTGAAGCCAATGTCATTCGCTGCAAGCCTATGCTTTTTGGCGTCTTGCAGGACCTTGTCTCTTGCTCCTCGGGACACGAACCTCACAATGATGTTACTACTCTCTTTGTTCTTGGTTGGCACCCTATGCACAACGTCAATATCTGACGGTTCAACTGTTGTGCCAACCTTTTCAGCAATTTTCTGCACAACTTCCACGAGCGATTCATCTTTCTCTTGCGGGACTCCCTTAATTTCTATGTTGTTTTTTCTGCTGTATTGCTTCAGTTCTACGATTTCGTTTCGTGCGCAAGCCAGTGACTCGGCCAACTGCTCCTTTTCGACCTTCAAGGCGGCATGTTCCTTCTTTAATGCGGCTAGCTCATCCTTTGTCGTTCGAAGCTCTTCAAAAGTCTTATTCATGTATCCCATGCTTGCCTTCATCTCCTCTACTTCTTTCTTTAGGCTTTCATTCATATCTGTGACAATTTTGTACAGTTCTTTGATCGATGCAGGTGGTTTTTCCACCATACTGAACAGCGAGCGATCCAAGCCTCCGGAAAAACAGTCCTAAAAGACTGAAAGAAATTACCAACCTGCAAAATGCGTCGAATAAAGTGTGGGAGAGAACTTTGAGTATAGTCTTAGCCTTTAGACATTTATGTTTAAGTTGTTTTATACGCGGAATGAATGTCAGCTTTTCGTCAGAAGACGACACCTAAAAACGTGTTCATTTCTGACTAATTGAGACACCATTGAGTTAGATGTCTGAATGTGGCCGAATGTCACGTTTTTTCAAAAACAATACACATGCACACCTTCCTGGATTAAATTTAAAACCGTAGTGGTCTGCCCAGACAGCTAGCTTGTTAAAGAGTTCGCACATAGACAGGTCACAAGACTTAAAGGATAACTGCACGTCGCTGCATAAATTGAGCAGAAAATTGATGGCGGCAATTCTGTTCTGAGTGAATTTATTTTTACAATAAACAGATTGCTGCTTCGAACTTCACATTGCAGAATGCCTTTTCTTGCACATGAACCCTTGAGAGTGTGCTCAACTTATAGCCCAACTCTCAACTTATAGAGTGTATGCTCAACTTATAGAGTGTAAATTCAGTATTGTAACCAGATTCTGACCTGCTACTGTCATGTAGGGACTTCTTTTCAGAAGTGGTTTTATGTTTCAGGAACATGTTTGTGTATTGTGCACAGCCGGAAACATGTTGGAAGTGTTGTGGAAGTGTGTTACCCTGGTCATCGAGTGTGTCCCCTGTACTACTGACCAGGGGCCGGCTATGTTGTCATTTAAGCTTACATATTCTTGACTATACCTTGTCAATGTCTGTGTATGACTTGATGGAAGTGAGGAAGGTGCGTCAACTCTCCCTTTCGCCTCACGACGCACACGCTTCCCGAAGGACTTTGCCCGTTTAAAACAAATGAGATTTAAAAACCTGGGGTACCGGCGAATGACCCCCCACGATTTGTTCTAGGCCTCTCGCACCCGCCTGCAGTTCTCATTCCACCAGGGCGTCCTTGGGTTGCGGGACGCACTGGAGTCCTGGGGAATAGACTTTTGGCAGGCGTCGAGGATGGGTACCGTGATTAGTTGGGCGGCTTCCTCCACGTGTAGGTGTTTTATATCTGTGTGGTGTAGTTTAAATGTTTCTATGAATGTGCTCCAGTTTGCTTTTGAATCATTATTCCTGTAATGGGAAGATGGACTGCTTTGGCCTGTACCTATATAACCACCCTACGGGTCCATGCCCACAGCCCACTCAAGACATGGAAAGAGAACTGCAGAACCAATAGAAAAGTCAAGATGCGAGTATGTATTGTGTCCTAAGTTATTGTATGAAGGCTGTTTCTTCTTAAAAGGGCATGCTCCAGAGGATGTTAGATATTTCCATATACGGCGACCTCGGGCATCCGTTCGGGAGAAGCCCCAAAGAGAGTTGTCCGCATTAAGGTCGCCTGTGAAGATGTATACGTCGGGTAGCTGGTCAGCCAGTGCCTCGAAATCGGAGCTCAGAAGTGCAAAATCAGGAGAGATGTAAATGGCGCATACCGTTATCCTCCTATTAAATATTATTGTACGGATCGCTTTTGCCTCAAGGACAGTTTTTAAAGAGACAGGGTTGCGTGCTAATGATTTCTGGGCGAAAATGGCCACACCGCCCAAAGAGTGCGTGCAGCCAACCCTGTCCTTTCTGAATACCATGTACCTATTTCGGAATTTGTCTGTTTCGAATCGAGGTGAGTTTCTTGGAGACACATGAGACTTGACTGACTGGCATGCAGCATCTCACACACATTGTCAAGATTTTTAAGGAGGCATCTGCAGTTCCACTGCATGATGTTTTCTGTTCCCAATATTTACATTTAGGAATGACTGGAGTGTGTGTGTGTGTGTGTGTGCGTGTGTGTGTGTGTGTGTGTGTGTCGTCTTTCGGCCCTGTTACTGTGGGATCCGGCTTTTTGGGCTTTCTGTTGGCTTGGACATCGGGGTGAGCTCCTTGCACTGCGTTGCAGGCAGGAACATCCCGAAATCCATCTCCTAGTGAGATGTCAGAAGGCTGCCCGACGGGCCGGGCCCCCTGGACTTGGACCTCCTTCGGGGACCCTTCGTTTGAGCCGCCACCGCCGAGGGCCTCGGCGGCGCCAGAAGTGGCCCGGGCGATTCGGGAGTGGTGGGAACCAATGCGGGGTCCCCAGTGTCTATCCCCTCGGCACCCTCAAATGTTCTGGAGGACGAGGAGGTAGTGGCGGGAGCAGGATCGGTCCCAACAGAGACGGTTGGCACCACAACCACTGCTGCCTCAGCAAGCGGCGTGGTGACGGGATCGACTGCCTGAAGCAACGCAGCGGAGGGCTCAGGAGGGACCAGGTCAGACTCGCTGAACTGGGTCCCTGTGGAAACCACACGCCGCTCCACCTCCCGGCGAGATGCGTCGGCGTACCTCCCAAGGGGGAAAGAGGTGAACCTCTTTCTCGCCTCTGGGAGCGTGATGTTCTCAGTGACCTTGGTGTTGATAATCTTTTTCTCGATTTGAAAATTTCCCGTTTGCGGGAGCATGCCGCAAGCGGCTCCCGCAATTCGTATAAGTGAGGGTGCGAGATGGACAATTATCACTCCGATGATCTTGCGCCGTGCATTTTGCACAAGTTCGGCCACAACAAGAGTTTGCACGTGCCAAAACCACTGACACCTAAAACAGCGCCGTGGGTTCAAGATGTAGGTACGGATGGAGCACCGGATAAAGCCTGCGTTTATATGTTGTGGAAGAATTGCGCGGTCAAAAGTCAAGATGATGTGCTTGGTGGAAATCTTCTCATCTCTGCGGATAGTGATGCGTCTCTGGGCAATGACGCCCTGATCCTTCAAGCCCGCAAGGAGATCCGGATCCGTTTCATTCAGAAGATCTGGATCGGATATCACACCCTGTGAGCTGTTGAGGCTCCGATGGGGTGTGACCCTGATGTCTAGATCAGCCAGTCCAGTCTGAGCTAGCAGCTTTGTGGACTGCTGCTTGTAAGGTACATCGATGAGGAGTTCACCAGACCTTTATTTTTTCGCCTTATACGATTTTCCTATTATGGCTTCAAAATATTTTGCGATCAAAAATACTGGTTGCGATGCAAGAGGGTGGGCTGGACTGAGAGATTCCATGAAAATAAATCGAGAGAAATGATCCTGTTCAGGAAAGGTTAGCGATGACACTGGGGGAAAAGATACTTTGTTACGGCCCTTTTCAGAGACAGATCACGTTTTTTTTGGGGGGCGGAGGATGTTTGAAAATGCAATATAGCAAAGTTTAAAAGCAGGGGACCGGGGTACTTTCTTCTGAAACCTTGCCGTGATAACTTGAGAGGTCCCGGAGCTTCCTGTCGGGTAAACAGACAGGAATCCCATTTGCCGGAGCTTGACCTGGGCTCCGCCGGCCACCGTTTGATGTTTCTACCCTTCACCTTAAATACACATCACCACGGTAGGTTACAGCTTATGTGAGGGGCTCAGGGTCCGCGGTGCCGACAATACCGTCACCATGATTACTCAAGATGCTCCATGCGGCGTAATGCGGCTTCGAACGGCTACCTCTCTTATGCACACTGCTCTTAACACTGAAAATATTGCGCCATCACCACCAAGGGAAACAAGCCATCTTAATTCCGCCCATGGTCTTAAGGAGGATATATTAAAGATATATTAGTAAGAATTTGGAAGTAGAAAAGAGCGTGGGCCGGGCATATAATGCTAAGGCAAGATAGGTACCGTTGGTATTTAAGGGTAACAGCGGATTCCTAGACATTGCAAGCGTGGCAGGCGGAGGGCAGACAGGTAGATGGGCAGAAGAGACCAAGAAGTTTCCGGGGATAAATTGGTTGGAGCTTGCACAGGACCAGGATAATTGGAGATCCATGGGAGATGCCTTTGCCCAGCAGTCGCCGTAGATAGGTTGGTGTTGATGATTAAGGTGGTGGCGATAAACCGAATGGCGAGGAGGATAAATAGCGGTGCTCCTACCTACGCAACTGCAAAAGCTGTACAATGAGGCAAGAGACATAACATTGCCTTGTTGAGAAAGGGCAAACGGCGCCCTAGATAATTAATTACCACGGTTTTAATATTTATGCGGCTTAGGAAATACCTCGAATATATACTCAGGAAACATTTTGTGGTTTTCTGCAATTGTGAAGTGGGTTGAGCAGGGTGGCTGCACTGGTAGGTAACTATATTACTATCATGATAAGTTGCCACAGAGATCGAATAAAGACACGCGCGGGCATTATCCTCAGAAGTATTTAAAAAGTGTTACTTATATCCTTTCTGTTACCATAGTTACGCTAAGTAAAGAACTACAGCCGTTTTCTGTAACCACACTCCCTCCACCCAAGATGATTTATTTAGTGCGGAAGGAGATTTTTTAACGTTGACTCCTTCGACGTAGAATAACAATGAAAAATAAAGAAAAGTCGTATAGTGGTACAGTCGCCTCAGCGGCGAAGTTTCTGACAATATGCTTCGGCAGAGTTTTCACAACACAAGAGCTAGAGCCGTCTTCTGTAGCTGGAGTCCCTCCTTAGCCAGCTATATATTCACAGTAGTGCCGAGTTGTGCAACGTTACTAACTTTATGGTAAAGTGCTCATAACAAGAAAATAATATTTAGCGCAATGATAGAACCGTCTTTGCAGCCAGCATTAGTTTGTTTCTGAAAAACACCTAAAAAGAAATTGATAGCTACATAGTGTGTTACTCTACCTGCTGACAGAGCACGGGGCGTCCTTTCCGACAGTACCCAAATAACGCTTGTCGTTTGGCGCAGACAGCTGCACATAAATGCTATTGTTCCATCCGTATACATTACACGCATAGGCTTTCTTTCTCCCCGATGGGGGCACCTTGAGTAATCTTGGTGACAGTGAGTGGCGACACCGCGTACCCCGATCCCTCATACTTAAGTTGTTACCTACCGTGGCTAGAAGGTGAAAGGTGAAGGGTTAGAAGCCGTGAACTGTGGCAGTCGGAGCCTTGGTCAAGCTCCGGCCGATGGGCTCCCTGCCTGTCTACCAGGCAGGGAGCTCTGGGACCTCTTTGAATACCAGGGTAAGGTCAAAAGAGAAAGTACCCCCGGCTCCCTGCTTTCCAATTTATCGTATGGCATTTTCCAAAGCCCCCCCCCAAACGTTCTGGGGCGGCACCGAAGTATCTTTTCCTCCGTTGCAATCAATCTCGCTCCCAAAGCCAGATAATTTCTCGCGCTTTCTGATCATGAAATCTCTTGATAAGACAAAACCAATCACTTCTTAGTCCGCGTTTTTAATCTCCAAGTATCTTGAAAGCCTTGTCGGAAAGTCGTACAAGGCTAAGAAACTGAAAACGGGAGAACTTTTGATTGAGGTAGACAACAAACTGCAGCCCGCAAACCTCCTTTCACAAATGCGCATGGTCAATGTTGACATCAAGATCACGCCTCATCGCAGCCTTAATAGCTGCCATGGCGTGATCTCTGATCCAGATCTTATAAGTGAAACTGAAGCCAATCTGCTCGAGGGCCTCCACGATCAGGGCGTGACGGCAGTGAGGCGAATAATCATACGCCGAAACGATCAAATCATACCTACCAAACACATCATCTTGACGTTTGACCCCTCAATACTTCCTGAGTCGGTCAACGCAGGCTTCGTTAGATGTCCGGTCCGACCCTACGTGTCGAATCCATGCCGCTGCTATAAGTGTCAGCGGTTTGGCCACGGCACAAACTCTTGTCGTGGGAAACTGACGTGCGCCAAATGCGCAGCACAAGATCATCCAACCGATAATTGTGAATCTGAGCACTTCAACTGTCCGAACTGCCAGGGACCGCATGCTGCCTATTCCAGAAGTTGTGAGAAGTTTAAAAAAGAGAAACAGATTTTGCTTGGAAAGTAAACGAGAACATCACCTTCTCCGAGGCGCGAAAGAGGTTCGCCTCCTTCCCTCTGGGCAGGTACGCCGACGCAGCTCGCCGAGGTGCGGAGTGGCGTCTGGTATCGTCGGGGACCCAGTACCGCGAGTCGGACTTGGTCCGGCGGCGCCCCCCCCCCAGGGTTGCCCCAGGCAGCCCAACCAGCCTGTGCACCGCTCACTCACCCAGCAGCTGCTGTGGTGGCAACAACGTCTGTTGGTGATGCCGCTTCATCCACTGCTTCCTCCCCACCGGCCCAAAGCACACGCAAGGGCACGGAGATGGAGACGGAGGCAGTCGCAGCGACACCCTCCTCCTCCTCACTGCCTGTGCCATCTCTGGTGCTCCCCACGCCTTCGGCACTGGCAGCGCAGGCAAAGAACACCCAAAAAGGTACCACGTCAAGGGGGCCCAGTCCGCTGGGCACCCCCTTGCCTTCAGATGACGACATGGACATCGAGCCGTTCCGGCTTTCATCGCAGCGCAAGGAGCGGCCTGCGACGTCCAGGTCAGTAGAGAAGGTCAGAAAACCCCTTCCAAGAGTCCAAGCCCCGAAAGACCCTACATAAATAGTCACACTCCAGTAGCTCTAACACATCATAATGGGAAGAGAAAACATAGTTCAATGGAACTGCACAGGCGTTCTGAATAACCTTGACGACGTGCATGAGATTATGCATGCCGACCAGACAAGTTTAATGTGTGTCCAGAAAACACATCTGAATTCCAAACACACAAATGTCTTGAATAGTTACCTGGTATACAGGGAAGACAGGGATGGCTGCACACACTCTTCTGGCGGTGTGGCCATAATCGCCCGCAAATCCTTAGCATGCCACCATGTCACCTTGAATACCATCACTGCTGCTGTAGCCATCCGCACAATAATTTTTAATAGGTTGATAACGGTATGCTCCATCTACATCTCTCCTGATCTTGCACTTCTGAGCTCTGACTTTGAGGTGCTGGTCGACCAGCTTCCTGAACCATACATCTTAACAGGCGACTTTAATGCACACAATTCTCTTTGGGGCTCTTCTCGCGCGGATGCCCGAGGTCGCCTGATAGAGACGTTTTTACCATCCTCTAGACCGTGCCTTTTCAACAAGGAACAGCCTACATACCATAACATAGGACACAATACATACTCAAATATGGACTTCGCTATTGGTTCGGCAATTCTCTTTCCATGTCTTGAGTGGGGAGTGGGCACTGACCCATATGGCAGTGACCACTTCCGCACTTCACTAACATATATAGGTAAAGGCCCAAGCAGTTCATCTTCCAGTAATAGGTTCAATGAAGCACGAGCTAACTGGAACACATTTACAGAGACATCGAAACTACACCACACATCCATAGGACACCTAGACGTTGAAGAAGCTACCGAACTCCTCACGGCTCACATCCTCGACGCCACCGAAAAGTCCATTCCCTACGCCTCTGGTGCCCCGTGCAACCAGAGGAGGCCGTGGTGGAATGAGGACTGTAGGCGGGCGCGAGAGGCCCAGGAGAAGGCGTGGGGTATCCTTCGTCGGTACCCCATGTCGGGTAACCTTATTTTCTTCAAACGGGCCAAAGCGTTTGGAAAACGTGTGCGCCGTGATGCAAAACGAGGGAGTTGGCACACCTTCTTGACATTTATTAATTCATACACGGACACACATAAAGTCTGGACACGTATACGTAAGCTCAAAGGACAACAGACACACAGCCTGCCCCTGGTTAGCACAACAGGGGACACAATTGAATACCAGGCTAACACACTTGCACAACACTTCGAACATGTGTCCAGTTCAGCACACTCCACAAGCACTTTCATGAAACACAAAACATCTGCAGAAAAAAAGCCCTTACAAGACAAAGACAAATCAAATACTTCTTACTGCTCTGAATTCACTCTCTATGAGTTGAGGGTTGCCCTGAGCACGTGCAAACCTTCAGCCCCAGGCGCAGATAAGATTACATACACCATGATACAACACCTACACCCAGACACTCTTGACAAACTCTCACACCTATACAATAAAATATGGCTTTCGGGGCACGTTCCATGCTCTTGGAGGGTGGCCATAGTAGTTGCTTTCCTAAAGGAAGGGAAGGACCCTTCTTCTCCCGCCAGTTATCGTCCCATTGCCGTGACAAGCTGCCTCTATAAGCTCCTCGAGAAGATGATAAACAGGCGACTTGTGTACTTTAGAGTACAATGGTCTTCTCGAGAGCTGCCAGGCAGGCTTCAGGGCGGGGCAATCAACCAACGATCAACTCCTTGCATTATAGGGGTATATCAAAGATGCTTTCCTCCACAAGCAATACTCTATGACAGTCTTCTTTGTTCTTGAAAAGTCGTACGATACTGCTTGGCGGTACGGCATCCTCAGCGATTTGAAGTCCTGTGGCATGTCGGGTAACATGATGAACACGCTTGCCAGTTACTTGTCTGGAAGAACGTTTCGCGTGCGAGTTGGAACTTCACTTTCTAGGGTTCATGTGCAGGAAAACAGTGTCCCACAAGGTGTAGTTTTAAGTTGCACTTTGTTTATTTTGAAAATGAATTCTCTTCGGAAGGCATGGCCACCGTCGATTTCATGTTCAATTTATGTAGACGAGGTACAATTATCTTTTAAGTCTTGTAATTTGTCTGTCGGCGAGCGGCAAGTCCAGCTTGGTGTGAACAAGCTTGCCGGCTGGGCAGATAGCAACGGTTTTAAATTTAATCCAGCGTGCACTTGTGTTTTGTTTTCCACGAGGCGTGGCATTCGGCCGGATCCAGACATTCAACTCCACGGTGTCCCTATTCCTGTAAAAAAGGAACACAAGTTCTAGGTATTATCTTTGACGAAAAGCTCACATTCATCCCACACATCAAACAACTAAAACATAAATGCTTAAAAACAATGAATATCCTGAAGGTTCTGTCGCACATTTCTTTTGGTGCTGACAAACAACTTTTTTTACGTGTTTTTACCAGCTTGATAGGTTCACGATTGGACTATGGTAGCGTTGTTTAGGGGTCAGCAAGTAAAACATCCCTTAAAATGCTGGACCCAGTGCTCCATCTCGGGCTCCGCCTGGCGTGTGGTGCCTTCCGGACTAGCCCAGTCGAAAGCCTCTATCTGGAGTGCAACAAATGGAACCTACAGCGTCAGCGAGCATACACAGATCTCCTTTATGCTTTTAAAATTTCATGCATGCCTCACCATCCTTTTAACTTAGTTTTTCATGATACGTCCATGACTGAACTCCTTTTAAATCGACCATCGTTCTCTGCGCCCTTCTTTTACAGAGTTAGAGAGGAAGCGTCACAGCTTGGTGTCTCCTTTTTAGATACAATCCAAAGTTCTCTAACAAATTTTATAGCAACATGGCATCTCCGCCCTGTATCATGCGACACATCTTTCACACATGTAGATAAAAACCGAGCTCCCACAGTGCAATTCCGCAGCATTTCTTGTATTTGCAGCAGAAGTATGAGTGTTTGGAATTTTTTACGGACGCTTCTAGAACTGCCACCTCTGTATCCTGCACGGCGCATGGGCCCGGCCTTAGTGTCACTAGAACTCTGAATAGTCATACTAGTATCTTTACGGCAGAGGCTTACGGTGTACTTCTTGTTGTCAATCATATACTTCAAAGCCACATCCCACAATCCATTATCTATACAGATTCCCTCAGTGTTGTGCGGGCACTGTCGTCAACAATGCCTTCTAAAAACCACGTTGTCAATCTGATCGTCAACGGTATTATGTCTGTGTATGTGCGCAAATTTGAACTAGTTATTTGCTGGGTCCCTCGCCACTGTGGCATAGCCGGGAACGAAGCAGCGGACCGAATGGCTGCTGCTGCTACACTCTTGAATACAGTAGGCATAACCACATTACCCTACACCAACGTAAAACCACACATCAGCGCAAAACATGGCAAACACACTGGAGTGAACAAACAGACAACAAGTTACACGTAATAAAACCTCACTTGGGACCATACACCACCGACACACGCAATAGCTACTCTGAAGTCGCCTTGGCTAGATTACGTATAGGGCACACACATGCAACACACTCGCACCTTCTCACCGCATCTCCAAGACCTTTGTGCAGCACGTGTGGAGAGGCCCTATCCATAGTGCACATACTAATCACAAGCAAGGCACTTCACACAGCACGACACAAACACTTCAGAGAACTCTACAGACAACATATCCCACTACATTCATCGCTGTTTCTAGGTGACGATGCCAGTGTTTCTGTGAAACGCGTGTTTGAGTATTTGTGAGACGTTAAGTTTTTAAACCTCATTTCCTATCATGCATAATGAAATCTGGCCCTATACACCAGCCATCACCATTATATTTAACTGATTTGACTATGTTCGGTTGACACGTTTTTTTACCTACCTTTTTGTGGGAACCACTTCACTTCATTAAATAAACTTTTCTCTGGTGCTCTTTGCCCTTAGTTGGCCTTGCGCCATAAAAACCCAACCATTATCATAATCATCATCATCATGAGGTTTTCTTTCTGTGTGGCGCTTGAGAACAAAACACTCCTTACGGATATTCCACCTACAAAAGCAGCCCCCTAAGCAAGTTTAACCAGACATCGTATAGCACGTGTAACTGCTGGAGGACAAAAGTTTCTGAAAAAAGAGATATCTTTTTTTTGGTGAAGGCGTATTACTAGCGAAGTAGTCGCACAGCACATACATATAAACAAGGGTATATGCCTTATCTTTATTTTTTTGAAATTACCGGATGATAGCTTTTAGCACGGGGTGTAATAAACTGATCAATTTGGTGTGAGGTGTGACGCTCGTGTTTGCGATGACAACGACGACGCCGTGGCGGGAACGTACGCAAAAAGTGCTCGCGGCGCAAGGGCGGCCTGCGGAGATTGCCCTCAGTGTGGTCGTGCCGAGAAGTAAGAAGTGGCAAGACACACGAGGGATTGGCGTGTACCAATAGGATGCGGCTACAACCGACAGCTAGGGGGCAAGTGAGAACGAAGAAGAATGCCAGGAGGACTGAACGGAGCAGTTTGGAGGAGCGCGATGTCCAGGTTGAAGAGTCGAAGCTCGTGGGGTCTTCGGGACCCGAGAGCGTGAAGGGTCTTTCAGGCGCATGGCATCCGGAGGCCCCCCGCACGGGGCACTGATCAATCTTGGTGCTGGTGTTGCCGACACCACGGACCACGAGCCCCCAGACTCACACGGTACCCTACCGTGGTAATGAGTTTTAAGGTGAAGGGTAGAAACCTCAAACGGTGGCCGTTGGAGCCCTGGTCAAACTCCAGCGGATGGGCTCCTGTCTGTATCAGGCAGGGAGCTCCGGGACCTCTTCAGCTATCAGGGTAAGGCTGACGAAGAAAGTACCCCCATTTCCCTGCTTTTAGACTATGCTATATGGTATTTTCTAACCCCCCCCCCAACGTGATCGGTCCTTGAAAAGGGGCCGCCCCAAAGTTTCATTCCCACCTTTCTCACGAACTGTCTTGTCGACAACCGGGATCAACTATTCTCGCTTCCTCGTTATCGAATCTCCTGACACAGCCAGCCCTCTTGCTTAACAATCAGTATTTTTGATTACAAAATACCGTGACGCAATAATTGGGAAAACCTACAATGCCAAAAGACAACGCACAAGTGAAGTTCTTGTTGAGGTAAAATCCAGCAGCAGGCAACCACACTTCTTGGTCAGACGAAAATGTTCGATGTTGATATCATGGTCACACCCCACCGCAGCCTGAATAGCTCGCAGGGTGTGATCTCTGAGCCAGATCTCCTTAACGAGACAGATGCCGACCTTTTTGAAGGTTTAAAAGATCATGGCGTCACAGCCGTGCGCCGCATCACGACCCGCAAGGATAAGATAATGCCCATGAAACATATTATCCTGACCTTCAACAGCTCATCGCTTCCTGAACATTCAACGCAGGCTTCATTCGATGCTCTATTCGTCCTTACATTCCAAACCCGCGCCGCTGCTTTAAGTGCCAGCGGTTCGGGGACGGAACCAACTCCTGCCGTGGCCGTCTGGCCTGCGCAAAGTGCGCCCAGCATGATCACCAATCTGACAATTGTCCATCATCAACCCCCACCTGTGCCAACTGCCAGGGACCCCATGCCGACTAATCTAGAAAATGTGAGAAGCTGAAGCAGGTGAAGGAGATCATAAATGTGAAAGTAACTGAAAACATCACATTCCCAGAGGCGTGAAAAAGGATCGTTTCTTTACCCCTGGGGAAGTACGCTGACGCAGTTCGCCGGGGGGCGGAGCGGCGTCTGGTATCCACAGGGACCCAGTTCAGTAAGTCTGACCTGGTGCCGCCCCCGCCCCTTGCTGCGTTGTCTCACGCAGCCCAAGCCGGAACCATGCCGCTTGCTGAGGCAGCAGCAGTTGTGGTGCAAACCACTTCTGTCCGGACTGGTGGTGCTCCCACCTCCCCGTCTTCCAGTGCATTGGAGGGTGCCAAAGGGATGAACACCGCTGGCCCCGCACGGGCTCCCACTGCCACTGCACCGCCCGTGCCACCTCTGGTGCTCCGGCCGGCCTCGGCGGTGGCGGCTGAAATGAAGGGCTCCCGAAAGGGGGCCAAGTCCAGGAGGCCCGGTTCGACGGGCACCCCTCGGACATCTGATGACGAGATGATGTCCCCCGTTCCTGCCTACAACGCTGCGCAAAGAGCGGCCACCGACTTCAAAGCCTACAGAAATACCTAAAAAGCCCAATCCCAAAGTAACAGCTGCAAAAGAGGACACATGAACACACACACATACTCAGGCATTCTTAAATGAAAATAATGAAAACAGACATCATTCACTGGAACTGTAGAGGCCTTATTAACAATCTAGATGATGTGTACGAGATACTTCATTCACATCAGCCAAGTTTCATGTGTCTTCAGGAAGCACACCTAAATAGTAAACGTACTAACTTCTTGATTAGCTAGTTGGTATTTCGAAAAGACAGGCACACTTGCACTTATTCTTCAGGTGGTGTCCATAGTAGCCCGAAAATCCTGAGCGTGTCACACCATCCACCTAAACACCATGCTTGAAGCTGTTGCGATTCGAACAATTATTTTTGATTGGTTAATAACGGTATGCTTCCTCTACATTCCTCCGGATTATCGACTGTCTAAAACTGATTTTGAGGCCCTGATAGATCAGCTACCTCAACCAGACTTAGTCTTGGGCGACCTCAATGCATATAATTCAATCTGGACATCTTTCCGCACAGATGCCCGGGTTCGCCTAATTAACAAGTTTCTTACATCATCGGGAGCAAACATTTTTAACAAAAACCAAGCTAGATATTATAACATAGGACAAAACAGTTATTCATATTTTGACTTGGCTCTTGCCTCTGCAGTTCTTTTCCTATTTCTTGAGTGGCGTGTGGACACGAACTTATATAGCAGTGACCACTTCCCCACCAACTTGACTTACATAGGGAAAGGTACAAACACTTTCCACTCTCATAAAAGGTTCTGGGATGGAAGAGCAAACTGGAGTACATTCACAGAAACATCTAAACTACACTACACGTCCATAAAACACCTACACGTAGAAGAGGCGACCAAACTGCTCACGGCGCACATTCTCGACGCCGCCGACAAGTCTATTCTCCAGGCCTCCGGTGCCCACACAACCCAACCAGGCTTTGGTGGAACGAAGACTGCAGGCGAGTGTTAGTGGCCCAGAACAAGGCCTTCACCAGTACCCCACGTCTGATAACCTTGTATCCTTCAAACGGGCAAAATCCCTCGGGAAGCGCGTGCGCCGTGATGCAAAAAGGGAGGGTTGCCATGCCTTCCTCACATACATAAATTTATACACAGACACACGCAATATATGGACACGTATACGTAAACTCAAGGGACAACAGACACAAAGCCTGCCCCTGGTGAGCATAACAGGGGACACACTCAAAGATCAGGCCAACACACTTGCACAACACTTCCAACACGTGTCCAGCTCTGAACACTACACAAACCGTTTCATGAATTACAAAACATCTAGTGAAAAGAACTCCTTGTGAGATAATAATAATTCAAACACCTCCAATAACTCCCCCTTTACACTTCATGAGCTGAAGCTGGCTCTCGGTACTTGTAAGCCTTCAGATCCAGGTGGAGACAACGTTACGTACACCGTCATACAACACTTACACGCAGACACACTCGAAACACTTTTGCACCTGTACAACAATATATGGCTTTCGGGGCACCTTCCAGGGTCTTGGAGGGAGGCCATCGTAGTGGCTTTTCTAAAAGAGAGAAAGGATCCGTCTTCCCCTACTAGTTATCGTCCCATTGTCCTAACAAGCTGCCTGTGCAAGCTGCTCGAGAAGATGATCAATGGGAGGCTCGTGTACTTTCTAGATTGCAATGGTCTTCTCAAGAGCTGCCAGGCAGGCTTCCGGGCGGGGCGATGCGCAAATGATCAACTGGTTTCTCTAGAGGCCTACATTAGGATGCATTCATTCATAAGCAATACTTCGCGACAGTATTTTTGACATTGAAAAAGCGTATGATACGGGATGGCACTACGGCATTCTCAGAGACCTAAAATCTTTTGGTATCTCAGGCAACATGATCAACACTTTTTCTAGTTACATGTCTTCACGAACAGTTCGTTTCAATGTTGGGTCGGAACTATCAAACGTTCACGTGCAGGAAATTGGTGTGCTTCAAGGTGGAGTTTTGAGCTGCACCTTGTTTTAGTAAAGATGAACTCTCTCCGGAAGGCACTGCCGCCAACCATCTCCTGCTTGATGTATGTAAATGACGTTCAAATATCTTTCAAATCATGTGGCATATTCATTTGTGAACGCCAGGTCCAATTTGGGTAAACAAACTTTGTCGCTGGGCAGATAAAATGGATTTAAACTTAATACTTCTAAAAGTACCTGCGTTGTATTCTCAAAAAGGCGAGGCACCCTGGCCTATTCCAACGTAAAACTCCATGGTAATTTAATTTCAGTAAAAAAAAACACAACTTTTTAGGTGTGGTGTTCGACGAGAAACTAACGTTCATACCCCACATAACACGACTCAAACAAAAATACCTAAAAACAATGAATATTCAATACGTCCTGTCTCACCAATCATACGGTGCAGACAAACGACTTCTGCTTTGCCTTTATGCCGCGTTGGTAGGGTCACGGTTGGGGGTCAGCCACAAAAACAGCACTGAAAATGCTATACCCAGTGCTTCACTTGGGGCTCCGCCTGTCTTGTGGGGCATTCCGTACCAGTCCTGTCCACAGTGTTTATGCAGACTGGTACAAATGGTGCTTAGCGTAACAGCGAACATGTGTTGACCTTCTATATGCCTCAAAAATATCATTATGATAACCATCCCTTTAAACTTGTTTTTAATTATACATCCACAACTAAACTCTTTTGAAACCGTCCATCAATTTCTGTTTTTTTTCTCGCAGAAAGTGAGGGACAAGGTGGCTATTCATGAGGTCTCCTTCCCTGGAAGCACAGGACTGTTCGGCCTAAAACAGGCCGGTGTACTTTGGCCGGTGATTTTCTGTCCGGCCGTTTTCCGGCAGCCATGTTCGGCCCGTGTCCAAATGTGGGGCTTTTGGCCGTATACGGCCGTACTCCCATGGCTGTCTAACGGCCAGTGTCCGTCGGCCAGTCGACCGGCTTGCGTTCATACGGCCAGATTCCAGCCGTAGCACTCCGGCCATTCCAAAGCCACCCGTGTACGGCCGAAGTACGGCCGCCGGAGGACAGCCGAGATGCGGTCGTCGGACTCCAGCCGGACTAAAGCTGCCGGATATACGGCCGTGCTACGGGCATTGGAGTTCAGCCACAGTACGTTAACTGTACTGAGGCCGGTCACTGCATGTCGCGCAAGCAGATGACTCATTCGCGCAGTGCAGCAGCAGCACAAACCCAGCATTTTGGGTCCAATGCAGCCACATCAAAGTGAGCTCGCGCGCAACCACCAGCCATCAAGCTTTCAGTGCAGCCTTGCTTAATTACTAGCCTCAGTTTACAGCAAAATTCATTTATTAGACAGTGCTCACAAATTGTCGTTACTTTAATTGCTGTGCCTCGTTTACTGCCGAACACAGAATATATTCAGTTTTTTGTAGTGCTTGAACACATGTATTGTCCAGGTCAAGATATCCTCTGTGGGGCGGCTTACCTGTAATAAACAGGGAAAGAGAAGGGGGGGGGGGGCGAGAGGCGCATACTTTACTGGGTTGAATTTCAGAGAGATAAATTGCGCCGCTTTTAGTCAATTTCTTTTAAGGCAATATCCCGGAACACTTTCACGCTATGACTACATAAACTATTTTTATAACAGTTGCTTGACCAATTTTGATGTATATAAAACCGGCGTGAATGCCTTTACGAAGCGTTTTGGTTCTCAACAAAACACTCAGGAGCATTTATTATAACTCCTTCACAAAAAAGTATGTCCAGTTTTTGCCCATTTTTGTTGCAAAGACATTTTCTAGTCGATCAACTTTTCTGATGATCTTGCGCAGGGCTGATCCTAAGAAGGAGTGAACAGGGACTTTCATTTTCAATCTATTTTAATGTTGTTTTCATGAGTTACGTCCCCACCACTTAATAGTCCGAAAGAACTTAATTTTCTTCTAATGTCATACTACGTTCAAAAAATTCTAGACGCGTTGCAATGACGCCCTGCTTCAGGTGGTTGCAGTTGTATCCCTCTATGTTCACGCAAGGAAAGGCGTAAAATTAGAGTTACAGAATTTGTTTCATACCAATAACATAGCAATGCTAGCATGCATCAAGGAAACCGTGCATACTGCAACGAATAGGGCAATAAATATTTTATTGGTCAAGGTTGAATGCGTAGGGTTCTCAACCCGTCGGAGGCAACTTGCGCCTCTGGAAGTTTATTTATTTATTTATTTATTTATTTATTTATTTATTTATTTATTATTTTTTATTTTTTTATTCATCCATTTATTCATTGTTTTATTTATTTATTTATTTATTTATTTTATTTATTTATTTATTTATTTATTTATTTATTTATTTATTTATTTATTTATTTATTTGATGCCTGCTTGCCTGTGCATGCATTACAGAAGGGAGATACATAACACTAAGCATTAAATATGAGACAAAATAACGAAACAACTCTATAAAACGCGCTGAAAATCGCCAATATAAACAGTTAATGCAATCATACGTGGAAGGTAATTACAGTGCAGTATTGATTTAAAATAAAATGCATCGCGCAAGGCGTCACCTTTAAAGAAAATTTAATAATTTGCTTTAAGCTAGCGATCCCACTTTGCGATATCTAGAATGGCGCTTGGACATACTTCTCCCCTTCTATTCCAGTTTTAGAGTGACAGATATTACGAAAAAAGTTCGACCTGTGGTTTCGTCTGTGATCTTTCTCGTCCTGCCATTTCAGTTTACTTTTACTTTCTCTTATGCTAAGTTGAGCGTGCCAATTACCTAATACGAATGGCACTGACATATTCTGTATGTTTTCGAGCTTATCAACCAGCTTTTTGGTGTAGGGATTCACAAAAACACATGCGTACTCCAAGATTGAGCGCACATGAATGAAATTCGGTTGTTCTTTTCAGTTAGATGGAGGTTCACTGAAATTTCGTCTGAGAAAGCCAAAAACTTATGCAGCCGTAACTTTTATGGTGTGAACCTGCCTATTTAAGCTCTAACCACTCCCTAAATAAACTCCTAGGTATTTATATTCCTGGGTCGTTGTTACACCAGCATAATTTACTGTATACGTATTCAATTGGAATGAAGGTTTTCTTGTAAAGGTGCAGTAAACACACTGTTTAACATCCAAAAACTTTTCTGAATCAGCACACCAGGATGTTATTAAATTCGAATAAAGCTGCAGGTATACGGAATCACGTTAATTCGCTATAGTCCGGTAAACTACACAGTAATTTTGAAGAAAGCTATAGGGCCAATAGTAATAACAATGCAAAAACCGATTCATTCAGTTCATAGGATGAAATGTACTACGCAGAAGGTGATATGGAACACCATAATTTGCTTTTTTGCAGTCCAAAAATATACAGTCAACCACTTTAAGCTTATCTATTGCAAGAGCCAAATCGTGCGTGAACTCAAGAATCTGCGTTGAGCAAGAAAATCCTGACACAATTCGTGTTTGATAGGATGCTGGCGATTATGTTTAACCAATTGATTCATATCCTAAGAGTAGCTAAGCTCACCTTCAAACATCGGAACTAAATTAACAGCTAGGCTTCGTCAGTGACACGGCTCTGTTGTTATCGCAAATTTAAAATAATTTTTTTTCTAAATAGGCAGTCGTAAAATCCCATGAAGTAACATAGTGCAGGGCATGAAGTTGATCCTACCAATGCACGGGCGAGTCTCTTCTACGTTTATCACCAACAACATAGTGCAACATTGCTTGTCGCAGTTTATTTGTAAGCAGAATAACTTGCGCTTTTGCTCGCACTTGCCTTTCTTTGGTGGGGAGTCCTTGACATGGTGGCGCTTTAGCTCCTGCGTGGTGGCCGCTTGCTCGACGCCCTCGAAGGCCAGTTATTTTGTTGAACCATCTCCATGTCGGATCGGACATCTCTGCCTGGTCGATGTCTAAAATGCTCTCCATTTCTTGGGGGGCGAATAGCCTCGACCTGATGCGTCGACGACGCCGGCGGCAGAGGCGTGGTAGCGGCGATGACTGGCGAGGCTTAGCTCACCCGTCGGTGTGGCACAGTCTTCTTGTGGCAATAAATGACATTTGGATGGCCTAAAAGGTTCCCTGCCAATGTCCAGTGAGTCCTTGCACCTTGCCCGTTCACCGAGAACACTCATTACTGTTTGACAAACGATGTTCGTTTATTTAAAACGTAGAAACACGGAGCGGATGAAAAACGCGTCCCCGACGTTCGGCTCCCTAACGGCTTTTTGTCCCCCCAGTAAAAAACCGGTCGGTCTCCTTCCAAACACGTCTGTGCATGAATTCTCGGCGCCCAGGCGCGTGCTGTTGTTCGGCTGTATGCCGTTTGCCGAAAAAATGACGTATAACCAGATACCTTACGTAGGCCGGTCTCCTCTTGCACACCGGTTGCCAAATATTCTGCGGCCGTTCGCTTGCCGTAATTCGGCCGAGGACCGCTAACCAAATGAAAAACATACATTCTGAGGCCGTAAGTCGGCCGGTCTCCTTTATAACACCGGCTGCCCTAAGAAAACGAATATTCTGACGCTGGACGCACGGTCCACCGTTGACACCGCGAATGCACGGCAGCCGCGCTCCGCCTGGTCTCCTTTCGAACACCAACTGCCGCAAGAATACGCATATTCTGTGGCCGGTCACTTGCCGTGCTTGGGCCGATTACCGCTTCTCGAAGAAAAAACGGATGCCCTAAGGCCGTACTTCGGCCGTTCTCTTTCTCAACATCGGCAGCCGTAAGAGAACTGAATATCTGGCAGCCGGTTAGCTGCCGTTGTGCATCCGGACACGGGCGGACGGAAAAATACCGAAGCGCTGGTTGCCGAATGTTGGCCGTTCAACGCATGATCAGTAGCTGCCAGAACCTGAATGCTGGCCGGACATGCCACAAAACGGCCATAGACGGGCCGGTCCTGGGGCACACTTTCTGTGCCGCCTCGGTATGCCGTTCGCCGAAAAAATGACGTATAACCAGATACCCTACATAGGCTGGTCTCCTCTTGAACACCGGTTGCCAAATATTCTGTGGCCATTCGCTTGCCGTAATTCGGCCGAGGACAGCTAACCGAATGAAAAAGGTATATTCAGGGGCCGTACGTCGGCCGGTATCCTTCATAACACTGGTTGCCCGAAGAAAACGAATATTCTACCGCCGGACGTACGGTTCACCGTTGAAACAACGAATGCACGGCACCCGCGCTCCGGCCGGTCTCCTTTCGAACACCAACTGCCGCAAGAATACGCATGTTCTGTGGCCGGTCGCTTGCCGTGCTTCGGCCGATTACCGCTTCCAGAAGAAAAAACGGATGCCTTAAGGCCGTACTTCGGCCGTTCTCTTTCTCAACATCGACAGCCGTAAGAGAACTGAATATCTGGCAGCCGGTTAGCTGCCGTTTTGCGTCCGGACACGGGCGGACGGAAAAATACCGAAGCGCTGGTTGCCGAATGTTGGCCGTTCAACGCATGATCAGTGGCTGCCAGAACCTGGATGCTGGCCGGACATGCCAGAAAGCGGCCATAGACGGGCCGGTCTTGGGGCACAGTTTCTGTGCCGCCTGGGTTCTTAGATACATCCAAATTATCTCACAGTGATCATGTAGCACCATGACATCTCCATCCTGTGTCGCGTGACCTGTCTTTCTTTCAGTACAATAGGAAGAGGACACCAAGAACTGGGATTTTGCAGTATTTCCTGTATCTGCAGGACAAATACAGGGCTGCAGAGTTTTTTAGTGATGCATCTAAAACATTCACTGCAGTGCCTTGTGCTGCGCATGAACCCAATTTGGAAAATGTAGAACCGTGAATGTAAAGACAAGTATATTTACGGCAGAGGCATACGGCATTATTCTGGTTATAAGTCACATAGTTGAACATCGTATTTCTAAATCCATTATCTATAAAGATTGGCCGAGCGTCGTCCGGGCATTATCATCTGGAAAGCCATCAAAAAACCATGTCGTTAATCTTGTCCTCAAATCATTTATGCAAGCGTATTCGTCAAACCTTGGGGTGGAGGGTGGAAAATAAAACGAACGCTTGGAAAGAACACTTCAGTGAAAATGGTAAAAAGTAGATACAATATCTTGTTTAGACCATGGAAATCTATGGCATTCTCAAACCTGCTCCCGCCGGGTGATGCGTTGAAAAATCGTCAAACATTTTGCGAGTGCTATCCTCGTCGTCGCACGTTGCGATGTTGTAGTGCTCGATCAGACCCTAGCAAAAAAGGAGCATGGCCCGCTCCCAGCGATGAGATGATGGTATAGTGAATGCGTGCTCCCTAACGTGGTCGATAACTCAATGTTCCCGTGACGTCCACGCAATGATCCTCATGCTGGTGGCTCCTCCATCTGATGTATCGCGTGTCTTGATTGCAAAAGAACAAGGAGACGGGAATCTGAGGCAAGCTTAACACAACTTACATTTCTCGCTCTAAAATCGCACAAAAGCGCAAGACCAAGAAAACAATTCAAACAAAACTTCTAACGAAGGAAATAATAGCAACGTCGAGAAAAACAACAGTACTACGCTACATTCTATACAGATTTACACCGTAAATGCCTAATATACATGCATTAAGGGACCGGTGCCGATGTGGGGGATTTCGCAGCATGGCCATGGAGAGATAGTGCCGCGTACTGTTTTCACGACGTAGTGCAACCATTGTGGGTGTCTGATTAGGCAGCGTTTCTGTTCTATGGGTCGTCAAATTGGAAGTCCCCGGTGCGATTCTTCTGCAGAAAACACACACACGTCGCTGCTACTGCCACCAATGCGTGTGTTGGAGGTGCCTCGAGGAGGCTGGGCAGCTTCGCCAAAGCCTTGCTAGCTCCCAGGCGTGTATAGCGATGTCGATGTCCTGACTCTGCAGCCCCGCTTTTGTATCTCCGGTGCCTTGTCGTCTCGTGGGGCAGCTCTCATATTTTCTCCGCTTCCACCTAGCAATTCCGTTCCACAATTCAATTCACTCTTCCGGCTTATCACGGCATTTCTTCATTGATCGTTCTCTCGCGTCTATTGTCGGCAGTGTCCGAATTTCTTATGTTATTGGAGCCGCATTTAGGTTTCGATTGGCGTCCTTTTTTGGGCCACGCCTCTCTGCTCAAGAGATCCTATATTCTAAGGCCGTAGCCCCCAATTTAGGTTTTTCCACCAAAAGTCTCAAGATCACACTTAACAACCGGAAGGATGTCCTAGAAGTCCACGACTACTGTTCGCTCCTCACCCACCTATTTTTCACCATCACTAACTTTTGTCCAGCATGTGTGTTGCGTCTATCCGCGCATAACACGCACTATGTTCGCAACACATTCACCAGTTGCACAACCAACACATATCCTTTTCTCAGACCACATTACTCACACTGCCTTCTAACAAAAGATCTTCGAAATGAATCCGTTCAAAACGACATCCCATAGCATAGCACCTCTATAATATTTCTCTGCAACCGAAATTTTAAATCTACTATTATACCACAGACTCTAAACGTTTTGTGTCGGTATCATGTACATTGACACTGCGGTGCCTTTTTTGCGTACACCACCATTTAGGCCTCTACCTTTATACTGAGTGCATTTGTTCTCTTTCTCTAGAACAGGTATAATTGGCCAAGTCAATCCATGT